>NC_089142.1:300000-417702 GCF_009819655.1 Sylvia atricapilla | reverse complement strand
CCCGGCCGTGCCCCTGTCCCTCCGGGGCGGCGTGGGGCACGGCGCGCGGCAGGCCCCGGCCGAGGGCGGCGGCGGGGACGCCAGGCGGGGCAGGGGGGACAGAGCGGTGCCGGAGCGCGGCCGGGGCGTTCCTGGCATGGCACGGGGATGGCTGCGGGTCCCTGGTGCTACATCGCGGGAACCCGGGCTGGCGGCAGGAGGGCGATGCCCCGGCGAGCCGGGACGGGACCACGGCGGTGTCACCCGCGGCCGCCGGGCCATCGCTCCCCTGCCCCACGCGTGGTTTTGGAGCGAGCGTGTCCCCTCGGTGCCCTCCGTGGGGCGGCCCCGTGCCCCGCTGGGGTGACGGGTGCCCGCGGGGACACCGTGGCGGCGGTGGCGGTGTCGGTGGTGTCGGTGACGGTGGCAGCCCCGGCCGCAGGGGCCGTGGGGAGCAGCCGCGGTGTGACGGAGCGCGGGCAGGTGCTGGCAGTGCGGTGCGGTGCGGTGGATGGTGCTACTGGTCCGGCGGCCGCGGTGCCGCGGGCTCCGGCCCGGTGCAGCCCCGGTGCCCGCGGGGCGGCCGGGCCCAGTGCGGCAGGGACTGGTGCTAGGGCGCGGGGAGGGTCCCGGGGGGCCCGGGCCCATCGCTGTCTCCTCTCTAACTGTGAAAGGTGCGGGTTCCGGGGCTGCGCTCGCTGCGGGGTGCTGGCTAATGGCAGCGAGCCGCGGCCCGTGTGCTCCCAGGTGCTGGGACCGACGGCGGCGGGGCCCCCACCTCCCCTTCCCTCCTGGTGCTACTGGGGGCTTGGGGGCCCCTCTGGGTGCGGGGGGCACGGGCAGCTGGGCAGGCACGGGCGGCCGCGGTGGGGGCACCGCGGGGCCTGGCTTTGCCGGGGAGTGAAGGTGACGAGGCGGGAGGGCGCCGGCCCCGGGCTCTGGGCTCCTGCTCGCTCCCGGGGCTGGACGGCACAGGATGGCACAGGATGGCACAGGACCGCTGCCCTGGGCACTGGTCCTGCCTGGGGCCCGTGTGGCCCCACGACCCCGTCTGTGGGGCTGGCGTGGCCCCGGGCGTCCTGTGTGGGGCACTGGGGGTCCTGCATGGCCCTGCAGCACCGCTGCAGGCCCTGCATGGCTCCGTGCCACCGGCTGTGGGTCCTGCGTGGATCCACGGCGCTGGCTGTGGATCCTGCACGGCCCCACAGACCTTGGTGCAAGTGCTGCATGGCCCTGCAGTGCTGTTTGCAAGCCCTGCAGTGCTGATTGCAGGCCCTGCGTGGCAAATTCGCCGTGGCAAATGCGGGTCCTGCGTGGCCCCACAGCATCGTTGGTGGGCCCTGCGTGGCCCTGTGGCGCTGGGTGCTGATCCTGCATGGCCTTGAGGTGCTGGGTGCTGGTCCTGCACGGCCCTGCAACGTTGTTGACAGGTCCTGCGTGGCTCTGTGGCACTGGGTGCACGGTCCTGCAGCTCTGGGTGCTGGTCCTGCACAACCCTGCGGCACTGGTGCTGACCCTGCACGGTCCTGCAGCTCTGGGTGCTGACCCTGCGTGGCCCTGCAGCTCCGGGTGCCGGTGCTGCCCCGTCCTGTGGCACCGTCGGCGGGTTCTGCACGGCCACGCGCTGGGTGTGGGGGTCCCGGCGGACCCCCGGGGCCGCCCCGGCTCGGCCCGGCCCCGCAGCTCTTCCTGGGACCCCCCTGGCCCCGCTGCACCTTTGGGGGCTGGGTCCCGGCAGGTGCTGTGGCGCCGGGCCGGCGGGAAGCAGGTTCCTGCTGGGAACAGGTGCCGGCAGCGGTGGGGACCGTGGGGATGCCTGGGGCAAAGAAGAGTTCAGTTTTAATGTACCCGACTCACGTCTTTTTTTAAAAAACAACCAGACAAATTCTGTTGCACAGCCCTAGATGAAAACTCAAAACAACACAGAAAGGCCTAAATTCCTTAAGATCCGCCGAGGGAGTGGGGACAAACACGGTGCTAAAACATTTTATTAAAAATATATATTGTTAAATTAAGTCTGCTGTCTGGACAATGACTGTTTTGTTTCTCGTAGTGGAGTTTCAAAGAGCACTATTATTTTACTCTTATATATTATTATTAAAAAAAAAAACAAAAAAAAAAACAAAAAAGAAAAAGGCATTTTAACTTTGTACTTGAAAACTAAATGAGAGATTTCATGTGTTTTAGCCTAGACATTGAAGTAGCTGACGCTTAACTATTTGTGGGAATCATGTACTCATCATCCCGAGGAATACGCGCGTAGAGCTGGTACCCTCCTTCCTCCCTTTGAGTTGGCTCCACATTCCCGGCGCCGCCGCGGCCGCCCCCGGCTGCTCTCCCTCCCCTCTTCCCGCCCCCAGCCCAAAACCCACCCCCAGGTTTATTTTCTACTTCTCTCTCTCTCTCTCTCTCTCTCTCTCTCTCGGTTCGTTGCCCCTGGTTTTTTTTTTTTTTGTTGGTTTGTTTTTTTTAGGGTCGCTTCTCTATTTATTGCCGCTGAACTGTGCATTTCACGGCCGGAGGTGCCGCGGGCGCCCGGCGCTGTTGTATCTGTGTGAGTATTGCTCGTGACATAGCTGTTCTGAACTAATAAAGGTCAATGCGTGCAGCAGATGTAGAAAGTCTGTCCGTCCCGCTTCCATCCCATCCTCCTTTTTCTTTTTTTCTTCGGTGCCCAGAAGAGTATAATACAGACGAGCTCCTTTCTAATGTACTTGTGCTGGAGAACACTTGAATAAATGTCCTGTTTTGTGCAAAAAAAAAAAAGAGAAAAAAAGAGGAAAAAAAAAAAAGAGAGGAAAAAAAAAAACACTCCGCTGTGTGGTTGTGTGGTCTGTCCTGGTGATGGGGTCCTGGTGGGTGGGGAGAGCCAGGTGCTGGTGGGGTCTTGGTGATGGTGGGGCCCTGGTGATGGTTGGGTCCTGGTGGCTTTGGGATCTGGGGGGACAGTGGGGTCCCAAGGCAGGTGCTGAAATCCAGATGTGTGGTGGGGTCCCAGGGCGAGGGGTGATCCCAGCACCAGTGGTGGTGGGTTTCTGGAAGGTGGTGGAGTTCAGGTGCTTGTGGAGTCCTGGAGAGCATTGGGCTCCCTGGGGCTGGTGGGGTCCCGGTGACACTGGGGTCCCAGCCCTGAGGTGTTTGGGTTCCCAATGAGCAGTGGGGTGCCAGGGGTCCCGGGTGTGGGGGCTGTGGGTAGAGCCCAGCTCCCTTGGGTGCTGGGGGGCTGCAGAGCCCCCAACAGAGTGGGAGCTCCCCATTTCTGCCTCGAGAGCAAACTGCCCGGTGCAGCTCCTGCCTCAGTTTCCCCTCCGGTTGGGCAGTGCCAGCTGAGATTCTTGGGTTGGTGGGTGGACATGGGGTGGGCAAGCAGTGGCTGTGACAGGTGTGACAGCTTGGGGACATGTGCCCTGCTGGGGCTGGTGGTCCAAGCTGCTGAGGGCCATGGAAAGCTCACAAAGGACAAAAAGGCCGAGTGCTGGTGCTGCACCTGGGCTGGGACAACCCCCAGGACCAATCCAGGCTGGGACATGAATGGATCCCAGAGCAGCCCTGGGAGAGGACCGCGGTGGGTGAGAGGCTGGACACAGCCCAGCTCGGGCCCCCCAGTCCTGGGAGATCCCCCACCCCAGCGGGGACACAGGAATGGGGACACTGTGCCCCTGTGACCTGCTCTGCTGAGACCCCAGCTGCAGAGCTGCCACAGCCCTGGGGCCTGTTCTGACCCAAAGACCACAAGTGTCTGTCCCCAACACTGTCAGGGCCACAGAAGGGAGGAATTAATGACAGGAAGGTGCTAATTCCAGGCCTGGAAAAGACAAGATCTGGTCGGCATATCCTGGTTTAACCTGTCCAGACAAAATTTCCCCGCTGTGACTGTGGAGAGAAGCAAATGCTCATACACGAGGCAGTCAGACACCACCCCAGGTTAGGGACAGGAGGCAGCTGTGACCACCAGCGGCCACCCAAGCCTCCCAAATATTCCTTGTGGGTACCTGGAAGTGGGACTGGATAAACTGGAACTGCTGCCCAGGTGTGAGGAAGATAAATTCAATGATCTTAAACCCAGGGCGAGCAAACAAAGCTTGGGAAGAAGGATGTGCCACTGGGAGTGGACACCAAGACTGAAGAACTCACCAGCCACAAGGACGTTCAGCAGGAGCCCCAAGATAAGGAAGAAACTGGTAAAACCAGCTGGGGCATGGAGCTGAACCAGCTCCAGCAGGGGAAGGGGTAACCCCAGCAGGGGCAGATTGTCACCACTGACTCCCAGCCCAGAGCCCCAAACAGCCACTGGTCCAAAAGGAGTAACACTGAGCATGGGACTAATCAGCTTTAGAGGCAAAGGACACGTTTAACCAACGGAAGGTAGACTACTAATTAATAATTGAACCGTGTAACTTGTAGCCGATGACGCTAATCCCTTTGTTTGCTAAAAGGTATAGAAGTGAAAAGATTTGGAAGCTGGGACAGGGCTTTGTGGATTTCCCACCCAGCCCCTTTCCGTGCAGAGCCATGAACCAGGGCCCACCCCACCAGAGGAGGCCGGGGTGAAGAAGGAGCAAGGGGACACTGCTGGATCCACAGGTGGGACTCTGTCTCTCTGTCTCTGTCTCTCTTCCTCTCCACTTTTCCATTTCTTTCTATCTACCTCACATTTATTATTAAGTAAAATTGGTATTGTTGACTTTGGCAAAGGGTCTCATTTGCAACTTAATTCAGGCAGAGGCATCTCCAATTAATTGGACCTTAACAGGGCACAAGGAGCTGGAGCTGCTGCAGAGAGTCCAGAGGAGCCACGGAGCTGCTCCAGGGCTGGAGCCCCTCTGGAGCCAGGCTGGGAGAGCTGGGGGTGCTCACCTGGACAGGAGAAGGCTCCAGGGAGAGCTCAGAGCATCTTCCAGGGCCTAAAGGGGCTCCAGGAGAGCTGCAGAGGGACTGGGGACAAGGGCTGCAGGGACAGGAGCCAGGGAATGGCTTCCCAGTGCCCAGGGCAGGGCTGGATGGGCTCTGGGGCAGGAATTGTTCCCTGGCAGGGTGGGCAGGGCTGGCACAGGGTGCCCAGAGCAGCTGGGGCTGCCCCTGGATCCCTGGCAGTGCCCAAGGCCAGGCTGGACACTGGGGTTGGAGCACCTGGGACAGTGGGAGGTGTCCCTGGGACAGTGGGAGGTGGCCCTGCCATGGCAGAGGGGACACTGGGTGGGCTCTTCCCACACAGATCTGTGGCTGTCATGACCAAAGGTGTGCAGACCTGTCCTCGTGCCCAAGGACAGAGCCCAGCTGGAGAAGGGACCAACAGGGACAAATGCCACACGCTGCCCTGGGGCAGGAAGGGCCCCTGGCAGTGACATGGGCTGGGACAGCTCTGGGGGAAGGACCTGGGGGTCCTGGCAGAGACAGAATGAACGTGTGCCCCCAGTGCCTCCAACACAGCAAAGCCCCAAAGGGCTCAGGACCTGGCAGGGTCGGGCAGTGCCTGAGGACAGGGTGGCACAACAGAGATGGGATGGGATAACGGGATGGGGTCACGGGATGGGAAGTGGACATTAGGATGGGGAGAAGCAGAAGGTCCCCCCAGCCCCGTGTCCCCACTGCAGCACCAGCTCCAGCAGCACAGGCCAAGGCCACATCCGTCACTCCAGGTGTCCAGTGCCACCAGCCCGCCAGGCTGCTCCCCGGGCAGGGAATGGGGACAGCACCACCATGTCCTGTCGCCACACGTCAGGAGGCGGAGGCCACTGGGATGGGCTGTGCCAGGAGCTCCTCGGGGCCGCCAGGGCAGTCCAGGGGGTGCTGGGCTGGCAGCTGATGGAGGTACTGGGCTGTGCCGGGTGCTGCTGGACTTCACTGGGCATTCCTGCGTGTACCGGGCTGTCCTGGGCGCTCCTTGTCACCGGGCTGTGCTGGGAGGGGCTCACGGGGATGTCGCGGGTGGCCCCGGGGGGCGGTGGGATGCGCTGGGGGTGTCGGGGGACCCATGGGGACCGCCGGGCGCCACGGGGGAGGGAGCTGGGGGCTGCGGGCGGGGAGGGGACAGCGGGGGACAGGGGCCGGGGGGCCCGGGGGTGTCCCGAGGGTGTCCCGGGGGTGTCCCCAGGGTGTCCCCAGGATGTCCCCAGGGTGTCCCCAGGGTGTCCCCAGGTGTCCTGAGGGTGTCCCCAGGATGTCCCGGGGGTTCCAGGGGTCACCGGGGTCTCCGCGCGCGCTCCGTCACCACGGCAACAGCGCGGGCAGGTGGCGGGGGGCGGGGCCCCGTGCCCTGGCCCCGCCCCCTCCGCCTGTCAGTCACGTCACGCGCAGCCCACCCTGCTGGGGGCTCGGCCCCGCCCCCGGCCGCCAGGACGGCTCGCCATTGGTCCAGACGCGGCGAGGCCCCGCTCCCGCGGCGCAGGTTCGGGTGAGAGGCGATCGCGGCCGGAGCGGCACCGGGAGCGGCACCGGAGCGGGAGGTACCGGCGGCGCCGGGCGGGGCCGAGGGGGCTGGGCTGGGCTGGGCTGGGCCGGGCTGGGCCGGGCTGGGACGGGCTGGGCTGAACCGGGCTGGGCTGGACCGGACCGAGCTTGGCTCTCCTTTCTCGCATCGGCGGACCTGGCCCGTTATCGCGACGGGTTGGACAATCGCGACAGGTGCGTGTGTTCGACGGGCGCGATTGAATGGAGAGGCGAGGATGGAGGGGAATGCCCCGCCATCCCCGCCCGGGGCGCTTCGCGGGGTATCGCCGGGCAGAAAAGCTGGATGTGGCCGCCGCCCACCTATGGCGACACACCTGTCGCGACAGGGCGATGGTGTCGCGACAGAGGCGAGGGTGTCGCCTCGGTGCGGTGTAATGCCGGGACGGCTGATCCTCCTCGAACGGCCCGGCTCCCTCGCCGGCGCCCTGTCGCGATGGGAAGCGGAGCATCAGGTGCACGGGGCACGGCGGAGCGGGGACCCCGGGGCGGCGGGGGCGCGGGGGGCGAGGGGCGGCGGGGGTCCCGCCGGGCCCGGCTCATTGTTCCGCCGGGTCTCCCGGGCGGCCCCGCCCCGGCTCGGAGCATCCTTTGTGCTGGGCGGCCCCGGGCTTTGTCTGCGGAGCCGCCCCGGGCCGGCGAGACCGGGACCCCCCCGCGCCTCCGGAGCCCGCACGGAGACCCCCCGCGCTCCCCGCACGGCGCTCCGGGGACCCGCGGCACCGCCCCCGCGCCTCGCCCGGGCCCGGCGCAGCCCAGCGCCCGCAGCGGGGCTCGGCCCGCCTCTCCGGTGGGGACCCCCGGCCGGGCCCACCCGTGCGGCAGCACCCCAGTTGCGGTGACCGCGGCTCCGGCCTCCCGCCGCAATGACCTGGGGGTCAGCGCCGGGAGGTGACGGGGACCTGGGGCTTGCAATGGGACCCTCCGCGTCCCCGCAGCCTGCGCCGGGACCCTCCGCAGCGCCCCGCGCCCTCTCGGGCGTGGCCGCGCGGTGCCCGTTTCCGTGCCCGTCTCCGTGCCCGGGCTGGGCCGGGCCGGGCCAAGGTGCCCGCGGGGACAAGGAGCGCCCGCAGCATCCCGGGCTTGGCGGCAGCAGCTCTGACGGAGCATCCTTCGCCCGCCGATCGCGGCCCCGCGGGTCTCCTGGTCCTTGCCGGGGCGGTGGCTCGGTGGCACCGGATCTCCGTGTGGCCGGGGGGCGATCGGTGGGACCCCGGCAGCGGGACCCCGACACCGGCCGGGCCATGCCCGTAACGGAGCCAGGACAGCGGCAGGGCTGGGGACCGTGGCGGTGTCACCCCCCCGCCGGGGCAGCTCTGGGGCCGAGAGCGATGCCCACCCAGCCGCCGCCTCTGGCCAGCGACGAGCGGTGGTCGCGGGTCGGTGTCGCCGGAGCGGCGGTCACGGAGCCCAGCCGGACAAAGGGGAGTCCCCGGCGGCGGGGTGGCGCAGGCTGGGGGCGGTCAGGGTGGGCGCCGGGGTCTCGGCGGCGCAGACAAAAGCGGGGGGCGCCGAGGGGCCCCCGGCCCCGCCGCGCAGCACAATGCGGCAGCCCCGGCACAAAGGCCGGGCCCCGCGGCCGCCCCCGGCCCAACAGGTGCCCCCCGGCGGCCCCCGGGTCCCTTTGTCCTGCGGGGTCACAGCTGTCCCCGCCGCCGCGGCAGCTGGGGGCGCTGGGGGGGCCGCGGGCCCCCCGAATGGTCTCTCCGCTTTGTCTGCGGGGAGCGGCGCCGAGGCGGCCGAGCCGGGGGGCTGCGGCGCGGGCTGGGCGGGGGTCCCCGGGGTGTCTGCCCGCGGCCCCCCCGGCGCTGACGCGGCGTTTCTGCCCCGCTCGGGAGCCTGTTGTCTGGCAGGAGCCTCTGGCCACCGCCGGCCGATGCTGGCTGTGCCACCACGCTGCAGCGGCTGGCTGGAAGGCGGGCAAGGGCCCCGGTGCCACCAGGGCTGCTGCCACTGTGGCCCGGGCTGGGGGACAGAGGGACAGAGCCCCTGGGGATGCTCGGTCTGAGCCGAGGGGGGCACTGGTGTGACCACCGGGAGTGAGCTGGGGGTACAATGGGAGCATGGTGTGATCTGGGGACGAGGGGGTGAAATGGGGCCGCTGGTGTGCCAGACCGTGGCATCCAGTGCTGGGCACGGGCCTGGTGGCATGGGGACATCAGGGCTGTGCCACGGGCAGTGCAGGGGGTGGCAGCTCCGTGGGGACGGGGTGGGAAAGGTGCCTGGAAGAGCGGCACGAGGGCAGCGTGGTGGCAGCAGCGTGGGTGGCTCCACGGTGGCCGGGGCCACAGGCAGCACAGGAGCTGCCAGCTCTTCTCTGTGCACGGTGGCCAGCCCACGCTCGTGCCCCCAGCAATGCCCTGTGCCCTCTGCCATGCTCACACCCGTCCTGTCCACCCACAGCAGCCCCCTGTGCCCCAGTCCCCGTGCCGGGGCTCTCACGGTGCCGGGTGCTGCAGCACCGCTGGCAGTCGCGTGCTCCGTGCTCCAGATCCGTCAGCACAGCCCGCTTTCATCTCGGGAGAGACGTGCTGCCTCCCCGAGCCCGCTCTGCTCTGTGCCACCTCCCCCTGCAGCCCCTCCTGCACCTCCTGCCTGGCCCAGCCCTGCTCTGGGGTGCCACAGGGCCAGTGTGCACTGTGGTGGCACTGTGGGCACCAGCTCGTCCCCTCTGGGCTCACCCCTCCGAGGAACATCTCTGCCCTGTGTCTTGTCCCTGGGGCCAGTCAGGGTGGGCCCTGACCAGTGCAGGGACTCAGAGAGTCCTTGGCAGGGGCTGACCCCTTGTTCCTGTCGTCCCCCTCATCGCTGACAGTGTAGCTCTGGGCCCAGACATCCCTCATGTGGGGCAGTGAGGGGCAGGTGTGGGCTGTGGGCACCACACCCCTGGGTGCCAGTGCCTGGAGTGCCACAGCGGCCTGGCGTGCTGCACGAGGTCACTGCCACCCCGCCTCGGTCCCCTGGGCCTTCCTCAGCAGTGTCACAGCTGCACGTGCCAGTGACATTCCCGAGGGGGGCCGCCTGCAGGACCCCGGCAGCTGCTCCGTGCCGAGGCGAGGGCACCAGGACAAGGCACCAGCTGGCACTGGGATCAGCCAGTGCAGCCCCAGTGCAGCCCAGGGGCAGGAAAGGCTTCTGTCCCCCCCACCCCAGTGCAGTGCTGGTCCCTGGGAACAGCCACTTGTCCCCACCCTCGCAGCTGCAGTGGCCTGGGAATGCCCAGCTGCCACAAAGCTCGGCCCAGCCTCACGGCTCCTGCCAGCTCGGGTGCCTGAGGAGCCATTTGCTGCCCAGGAGGTGCTGGGATGGGCTCTGGGAATGCCTGGCACAGCTCAGGACAGTCCCCACTGTCGTGGTCTCAGCACCCACAGGGGCCACTCCTTGCCACAAGGTCCCTGCCCCCGGCAGCAGCAGCCTTTGCCCGTGGCTCAGTTCTGGCCCCAGTGTGCCTGTCCAAGGCTCTGGGCACCCGAGGCTGGTGGGCAGCTGGGGGTGGGCAGCAGGAGCTGTTCCCACAGCCCTGCTTGGTGCCAGCATCGTGTCAGCGCCCCCAGACTGTCCCACACTGCCCCTGTGGGTGCCTGGGGCTTCGTGTGCTCAGGGCTCCCTGGTGGTCCCTGCACTGGGGTCTGTCTGCAGTCAGGACTCTGGTTTGGGGGTTCTGCTGGGGTCCCAGCCCACCTCGTGGCCCCGGGGTGGGCACAGCCGGCACGTGCTGTCCCTGCTCTGGTGGGTCGATGGCGTTTGACCTTCACCAAGTGACTCATTGATCGTGTCTGGGGATGCCCCTCGCTGCCGGGGGCTCGGGCAGGGCTGAGGCACTGCGGGGGTCTCTGGCAGGGCTGTGGGCAGAGGGAGTGATGCCAGCCCTGGTGCTGTCCATGCCAGTCCCGGTCACTCACAGGGACAAAGTGGGCAGCCTGCCCCGGGCGTGGGTGCTGTCACTTTGCGGGGACGCCCAGCAGTGTCCCCATGGCACACGTGGCAGCGGAGGGTGGCAGGGGTGGGCTCTGGCAGCCCTGCTGCGGGTGCTGCTGGGTGACCCCAGCCTGGAGTCACCGGAGCGGGGTTCCTGGCAGGGAGGCAGCCCCCAGCTCTGGGCCAGGGCCCCTCCTCTCCACGGATTTCCCGGGATAATCCATGGACACGGCCCCTGGAGGATGCGCAGCCGCGGGGCCGAGCCCTGCCCACACCGGGGCGCCTCCGGCGGGGTGGGCAGCGCGGGGACCCCCACCCCGGGGGGCTCCCGGTGCTCACCCCGGGGCCGCCTCTGCCCCGCAGCACCATGATGGCCAACGCGGCCACCATGAGGATCCTCATCAAGGGGGGGAAGGTGGTGAACGACGACTGCACCCTCGAGGCCGACGTCTACATCGAGAACGGCATCATCCAGCAAGTGGGGCGCGAGCTGATGATCCCGGGCGGTGCCAAGGTCATCGATGCCACCGGCAAGCTCGTCATCCCGGGCGGCATCGACACCAGCACCCACTTCCACCAGACCTTCATGAACGCCACCTGCGTCGATGACTTCTACCACGGCACCAAGGTATCCTGGCCCCGTCAGGGCTCTGCTCCCCGCTCTGGGGGCTCCCCGGGGGCACGGATTGCTGCAGGCACCTCTCAGCCCCCGTGGGCATCCCAGCAGCATCAGCTCCGCGGGAGCATCGTGCCGTGGCACCGCCTGTCCCCGTGTCCCCATCCATCACGTCTCCTCGCTGTGACAACCCTCCTCCCACGGCGGGGCCGTGGCACCCTGTGCCAGCTCGGGGACCCTCTGCCCTCCCCGTGCCCGTGGCACTGTGTACTGAGTGTTGCTGCCTGCGAGTGTCAAGGGGCCAGCACAGGATTGTCCCTGCGGTTGTCCCGTTGTCCCCAGCGCCCACACAGAGCAGCCATTGTGCCAGGCCAGCGCTGGCCGTGCCTGTCCCCAGAGCGCCCGGTGTCCCCGGGCAGGGGCTCGGCGGTGAGCTGGAGGAAAGGGGCCGGGGCAGCGCCCACGGGCGCCACATGCCAGGCCTGCTCCCTGTCACCTGTCACCCGCCTCGTGGCACCACGCCGGCACCTCCCGAGAGGGCCGATGGGCAAAGGAGCTTTGGGGATTAGCGGGGCCGGGTGAGCCGGGGACACCGGCAGTGCCACCGCGCCTGCACTGCCGCCCACGCTGCCGCGGCGGGGGGGTCCCCGCGGGGCGCTGTGCCAGGGGGGCTCCCTCAGCACCCCAAAGCCAGTGGCTGGGGCTGGGGGGGCAGTGGGTGCCCCGGTGGTGGCAGGAAGGGGCTCTCCAGGTGTGTCACACACCCAGATGTGCTGCTGCAGGTGGGCAGCCATCGGTAGGGCCGGGGAGATGCGCGGGTCCCCTCCTGCACCCAGGACCCCCAAATGTGCGTGGGCAATGCCCAAAGGAGGCCGCCCCACCCGGGAGCTCACCTGGCTCACGGCGGGGCAGGAGCGGTGCCAGCAGCGGGGGGATGAGCCCTGAGCCCCCCACACCGCGGTCCCTGTGCCCCGCAGGCAGCGCTGGTGGGCGGCACGACCATGATCATCGGCCACGTCCTGCCCGACAAGGAGACGTCGCTGCTGGACGCCTACGAGAAGTGCCGCAGCCTGGCCGACCCCAAGGTGTGCTGCGACTACGCCCTGCACATGGGCATCACCTGGTGGGGGCCCAAGGTGAGTGTGCCGCGGCTCCGGGAGCAGCTGCCGGGGCTAATTCCCCGCCCCGCTGATCCCATTAGCCGCTTGGGGGGTGGGCTGAGCCCCCAGGATGCCTTTTGAGCTGCCCTGAGCCGGGCTCAGCGGGGCAGGGGCTCAGGGGTGCCGCGGGGTCCCTGTGGAGCTCAGCCCCTCACTGGGGCAGGGAAGGTGCCGCTGCTGCACCTGGAGGGGAGCAGGGTGCCCGGGGCTGGTGGTCCCAGCC
The DNA here is from genome assembly GCF_009819655.1 of Sylvia atricapilla. Classification (NCBI taxonomy): domain Eukaryota; kingdom Metazoa; phylum Chordata; class Aves; order Passeriformes; family Sylviidae; genus Sylvia; species Sylvia atricapilla. The sequence continues at coordinate 405,359 of NC_089142.1, read as the reverse complement.
TCGGGGGACCCCAACCCGCAGCAGGACCCCCGTGGGGGTGGCAGGCAGGACTGGTGACCAGACCCCATCCCACGGCACACTCAGCCCCTGCAATCCCCTCAAAGCTGCTGGAGCGGGATCAGACCTGGCTCCCGGCTGCGCTGCAGGGACACCCCAGCCCTGAGCCCCCTTCCAGCAGCGCAGGGGCAGAAGGATGGAGTGGGCACCCCCTGGGGGAAGGAAAATCCCCTCTGCTCCCCCCCAGCATCTGTCACACCCCACATCACCCACAAATCCACCTCCCCTGTCCCCGAGGGGTGGCCGCGGCCCCTCGTGGGGTGAGGCCCCACTCTGAGCCCTGGTCCCGGTGCAGGTGAAGGCCGAGATGGAGACGCTGGTGCGGGAGAAGGGGGTGAACTCCTTCCAGATGTTCATGACCTACAAGGACCTGTACATGCTGCGGGACAGCGAGCTCTACCAGGTCCTGCGCGCCTGCCGCGACATCGGCGCCATCGCCCGCGTGCACGCCGAGAACGGCGAGCTGGTGGCCGAGGTGAGGGCACGGCGTGGGGCTGCCACGGGCACCCAGCTGGGGCGGCAGAACCTTCACCCTGACCCCCCCAATTCCCCAGGGAGCCAAGGAAGCTCTGGATCTGGGCATCACGGGGCCGGAGGGCATCGAGATCAGCCGGCCTGAAGAGGTAGGTGATGGCAGGTGTCACCATGTCGCAGCAGCAGTGGCACGGGGTGTGGCTGGGATGGCCCAGGACATCCATACAGCTGCCAGCACCCATCCTTGTGTCACCTCCGCGGCCGTTGGTGCCACCGCTGTGTGTCACGTGTGTCACCACCGGCTCTCTCCGCAGCTGGAAGCCGAGGCCACACACCGTGTCATCACCATCGCCAACCGGGTGAGTGGCCCTGAGCATCCCCTGGCTGGGGCTGGGTGTCCCGTCCCACGGGGGTCCCTGTGCCTCAGAAGGGGTGCAGGAACCCCCCAGGGAGCTGGGCTGCCATGGGGACAGCACCACTGACCCCCTGTCCGCAGACCCACTGCCCTGTGTACCTGGTGAACGTCTCCAGCATGTCCGCAGGGGATGTCATCGCCGCCGCCAAGATGCAAGGTAGGGGACACGGGTGGGGACACACCGTGGGCGAGGGGCACCTGTGTGCATACAGACAGACCCACTGGCACAGGACACGTGTGGGCACAGGGGAGGTGTTGGGCTTGGAGGGATGTGGACACGGATTGTGGAGCTGTGGACATGCAGAGACACACGGGCAGGAACAGACACAGCGGCACAGGAACTCGTGTGTGCTTGTGAGGCTGTGCCCTAGCACAGGTGAGCACACCTGGGCCCCAGCTCTGCTCACACACAAGTGAGCACACACAGCACACACACAGGTCACATATGGGTGACACATGGCACACACAGCACACACATGAGCACACACAGGGCACACACAGGTCACATATGGGTGACACATGGCACACACAGCACACACATGAGCACACACAGGGCACACACAGGTCATACACACAGGACACACAGCACACATGAGACACACACATGGGATGTACACACAGGTCACAGACACGGGTCACACACGGGACACACACAGGTCACACACACATGGCACACAGAGGACACACAGGTCACACACAGCACACATGAGACACACACAGGACACACACAGGTCGTACACGAGACACACAGGACACACAGGTCATAAACAGCACACATATGAGAACACACAGAGAACACATAGAGGACACACAGGTCACACACAGCACATGGGACACACACACAGGACACACACAGGTCACACACAGCACACATGGGACACACACACAGATCACACACAGGTCACACACGTGTCACACACAGCACGCACATGAGAACACACAGGTCACACACGTGGGTCACACACGCGGCTCACACACAGCACACACGTGAGCACACACCGGACAGAGGGCTGACACCCCGATGGGAACACGGGCATGCTGACACAGGGCACACACGTGTGCCCCTCGCACACCCACCTGTTGCACACCTGTGTGCCTCCCCCTGGCAGGGAAGGTGGTGTACGCAGAGACGACCACGGCGCACGCCACGCTCACCGGGCTGCACTACTACCACCAGGACTGGTTCCACGCCGCCGCCTACGTCACCGTGCCGCCGCTGCGCCTCGACACCAACACCTCTGCCTACCTCATGAGCCTGCTCGCCAAGTGAGGCCTGCCCCGGGCACCTCTCCCTGCCCCGGGCACCTCTCCCTGCCCCGGGCACCTCTCCCTGCCCCGGGCACCTCTCCCTGCCCCAGGCACCTCTGCCTGCCCCGGGTACCTCTGCCTGCCCCGGGCACCTCTCCCTGCCCCGGGCACCTCTCCCTGCCCCGGGCACCTCTCCCTGCCCCGGGCACCTCTCCCTGCCCCAGGCACCTCTGCCTGCTCAGAGCACCTCTCCCTGCCCCGGGCACCTCTCCCTGCCCAGAGCACCTCTCCCTGCCCCGGGCACCTTTCCCTGCCCAGAGCACCTCTCCCTGCCCCGGGCACCTTTCCCTGCCCAGAGCACCTCTCCCTGCCCAGAGCACCTCTCCCTGCCCAGAGCACCTCTCCCTGCCCCGGGCACCTTTCCCTGCCCAGAGCACCTCTGCCTGCCCCGGGCACCTCTCCCTGCCCAGAGCACCTCTCCCTGCCCAGAGCACCTCTCCCTGCCCAGAGCACCTCTCCCTGCCCCGGGCACCTCTCCCTGCCCCGGGCACCTCTCCCTGCCCAGAGCACCTCTCCCTGCCCCGGGCACCTCTGCCTGCCCCGGGCACCTCTCCCTGCCAGCTGCCCTCACTGGTGCCATCTGGGCATCCTGCTGTCCCATCCTGCTGTCCCATCCTGCTGTCCCATCCTGCTGTCCCCATGCTGTGTCACTGCCCCAAGCACTCTGCTCCCCTGGTGCTGTGGCCTCGAGGCACCTCCTCCTTTGGGCACCCCGTGTGGTGGGCACTGGGCTGTCTGTGCCTCACTGCCTGGACACTGTGCCCCCGGGGATACACTCTGTGGGTGCTGCACTTCCCAAGTACTCACTGAGCACCTGGGCTGAGGGTGCTCCACTCACCCACTCCCTGCATGGGTGCTCCTTTCCCTGGGCACTCTGTTCTCCAGGCACCTCATGGTGTGGGTGCCCCATTCCCTGGGCACTCTGTTCTCCAGGCACCCCATGGTGTGGGTGCTCCATTCCCTGGGCACTCTGTTCTCCAGGCACCCCATGGTGTGGGTGCCCCATTCCCTGGGCACTCTGTTCTCCAGGCACCCCATGGTGTGGGTGCCCCATTCCCTGGGCACTGAGCTCCCCAGGTGCCCCATTTCCTGGGTGCCTCAGTCCCTGCACATTTTGCTCCCTGGTGCCAAGAACTCCAGCCATCCCATGGTGTGGGTGCCCCATCCCCTGGGCACTGAGCTCTCCGGGCACCCCGTGGTGTGGGTGCCCCATTCCCAAAGTTCTGGGCTCCCTGGGCACCCCAAGCAGCCCTGGCAGTGCCATCCTGTGTGTCCCCCACAGTGACACATTGAACATCGTGGCCTCGGACCACCGGCCCTTCAGCACCAAGCAGAAGGCCATGGGCAAGGAGGACTTCACCAAGATCCCGCACGGTGTCAGCGGGGTGCAGGACCGCATGAACATCATCTGGGAGCGCGGCGTGGTATGGCACTGCTGGCCTCGGCACGGGGCTGGGGGCTCACAGGAGCCTCCTTGGGGTGGGACATCCCATGGGGTGTTCAGCCCTGGCATGAGGGTGGTGGGCAAGGAGCTCCCCACAGCACCCCTGGGTCCTGGCTGGGATCCTGACCCCGCAGCACGCCTGGGATTTTGGGGGGCTCGGGGGGGGGGGCAGGCAGGGACAGAGCCCAGCACATCTTACCCCCGCTCCGGCGGCAGGTGGGCGGTAAGATGGACGAGAACCGCTTTGTGGCCGTGACCAGCTCCAACGCCGCCAAGCTCCACAACCTGTACCCCCGCAAGGGCCGGATCATCCCCGGCGCCGACGCTGACGTCGTGGTCTGGGACCCCGAGGCCACCAAGTAGGTGACAGCCCGTGATAGGGGGGGCTGGGGACAGGCTCCCTGTGCCCCCCAGCAGCCGCTGACCGCCCCGTGGCCCTGTGCCCAGGACCATCTCGGCCAGCACCCAGGTGCAGGGCGGGGACATCAACCTGTACGAGAACATGCGGTGCCACGGGGTGCCGCTGGTCACCATCAGCCGCGGGCGCGTGGTCTACGAGAACGGCGTCTTCATGTGCGCCGAGGGCACGGGCAAGTTCTGCCCGCTGCGCTCCTTCCCCGACATCGCCTACAAGAAGCTGGTGCAGCGGGAGAAGGTACGGGGCCGTGCCGGGGCGGTGCCACCGTGTGGGACAGGGCGGCGCCGTGCAGGGGACAAAGGGGCGGTGGCTGTGCCAGGGGAGGTGGCTGTGCCAGGCCAGTGCCACGCCACGCTGCAGGATGTGACAGGAGCACGGAGCAGGGGACCCCTGAGGGTCAGTGTGTGACACAGGACCCTCCTCTGGGTCCTCTCCAGCACGCCGGCAGTGCAAGAGGACAGTTGTCTCTACACGTGTGTTGCCCATGGCTATTTCCAGGAGTGTGCTCCTCATGTCCCCCATGTCCCCCCTGCGGGCTCTGCCCTTTGCTGCCTCTCCCAGGGCAGCCCCACAGCTCACAGCGGCCCCCGGTGCTCCGCGACAGGGACACGTGTGGCCGGGGCTGCCCAGCGGTGACACCGGGAGCTCTGGCGGTCCCTGTCACTGGGGACCCCCTGTGTGTGGCTGCAGGGGACAGGCTGGGGGACAGCGTGGCGCTGATGCTGCAAGGGGAGGGGGCTACCAGGGGCTCTGGCACTGTCACAGGACGGCAGCACTGGGGCGCTTGTCGGGAGCTCTGTGTGGCTGGGGGTGGGCACAGGGCATCGCATGGGTTTGGCTTTGCTCGGCTTTGCTCGGCTTTGCTCGGCTTTGCTTGGCTCGGCTCGGCTTCACCTGCGGGACGGGGCGAGGGGCTGCTCTGCCAGGGCCCCCCCCTGCCCCAGCCCTTGCTCCTGCCCTGGCTTTGCTTCCCAGCGGGAGCCCCCAGAGCCCGCCCAGCATCTCTCCGAGCGCCCCCTGGTCAGCCGCAGCCCCTCCCCAGTGGCAGCCCCCTCCCCAGCCCCAGCATGGCCCTGTCCCTTCCCTGTCCCTCCCCTGTCCCCGCCCGGCCGATCCGCACCCCGCTGGAGCGCCCCGGCATCCCGCACCCCGCCCCGCGGCTGCTGATGCTCTCTCCGCTCTCTCTCTCGCTCCCGGCAGAGTTTGAAGCTGCGGGGTGTGGATCGCACCCCGTACCTGGGGGACGTGGCCGTGGTTGTGCATGCCGGGAAAAAAGAGACGGGGACGCCCCTGGCCGATACGCCCACCCGGCCGGCCACACGACACGGGGGCATGAGGGACCTCCACGAGTCCAGCTTCAGCCTGTCCGGTAAGAGCGGGGCCGCAGTGGCGCTCCGGCCCCCGGGGCTCGCCGGCAGCCCCGCTTCTGGTGGCCGCTGGCGCCAGCCGGGCACTCGGCCCCCGCCGGGGTGTCCCCGTTACCGCCGCCACCTCCCAAGGTGCCACCGCAGGGTATCCTGGCATCCCTCCGCTAGGGCTGTCCTGTCGCCCCCGTGTCCAGGCTGTCCCCATCACCCCCGCAGGGCGCTCCCGGTGCCGTCCCGAGGCGCCCCGGTCATCCCCAATCCCGCCCCCCGAGGCGCAGCCCCCCTCCTCCCCCCGGGGCAGGGGGCCGTGGCAGAGCGGGGAGCTGCCCCAGGGCTCGGATGTGCAGCCCCCAGCCCTCGGCCCGTCCTCCGGGCACCGTCCGTCGTGTGGCTGCGCTGGCTGGGCTCTGGGGCGGGCTGCGCCGGTGAGGGGGGCGCTGGGGGGCTGTGTGCGGAAGGATGGAGTGCTGCACCGGGGCAGCCCCTCCGCTCTCCGGGCCGCGGCTCTCGGTGATGCTCCGTGCCGGGCAGAACCTGCTCGGTGCTCTGCTGCCACCGGCGCCGCTCTCTTCTGTCCCCGGGAGGCGGGCGTGGGGCACGGGGGTCCCCAACTGTGTCACTGCCGGCACAATGCCGCGGCTGCAAGGGGCGCTGGTCAGTGCTGGTCAGTGGTCGGCGCTGGTCAGGGGTCAGTGCTGGTCAGTGGTCAGTGATCAGGGCTGGTCAGTGCTGGTCAGTGGTCAACACTGGTCAGGGCTGGTCAGTGGTCAGTGCTGGTCAGTGCTCAGTGATCAGGGCTGGTCAGTGCTGGTCAGTGCTCAGTGGTCAGCACTGGTCAGTGCTGGTCAATGGTCAGAGCTGGTCAGTCCTGGTCAGTGCTCAGTGATCAGGGCTGGTCAGAGCTGGTCAGTGGTCAGCACTGGTCAGGGCTGGTCAGTGGTCAGCACTGGTCAGAGCTGGTCAGAGCTGGTCAGTGGTCAGTGGTCAGCGCTGGTCAGTGGTCAGCACTGGTCAGGGCTGGTCAGTGCTGGTGAGTGGTCAGCGCTGGTCAGTGCTGGTCAGTGGTCAGCACTGGTCAGCACTGGTCAGGGCTGGTCAGTGGTCAGTGGTCAGCACTGGTCAGTGCTCCCCACGTGCAGCACAGCCGCGGTGGGAGGGGGGACACGGAGCTCCCACAGCCCCCGCAGTGCTGGGGGGTGACAGAGGCCCCCGTCCAGCGGTGCCAGCAGTGCCGGGGTGCCAGGGGGTGACGGGGCTGTGCCCCCCCTGACGCCTGCCCGCCGTCCGTGTGTCCGGCAGGTTCTCAGATCGATGACCACGTTCCAAAACGAGCCTCGGCCCGGATTCTCGCTCCCCCCGGGGGCCGGTCGAGCGGCATCTGGTAGAGCCGGGGACCTGTCCCCCAAGTGAGGAGCAGGCGCCGCCCCCAGCGCCCCCGGACCCCGGCTCCGGCGGGCTCCCCTGGCCGCGGGGGCCCCGCCCGGTGCCCGTGCCCGTGCCCGGTGCCCGTGCTGCCGGCGGGGCCGTGCCGGCGGTGGGGCCGTGCGCGGGGGCCGGGGGCCGCGGAGGGCCGGGGGCAGTGGGTGCCCCCCCCGGCCCTTTTCTGTTTGCACGTTGGATTTGGATCAGTGAATTTTTGACTTGTTTGTGCATCACGTGGAAATACTCTGAAGTGGTTTGTGTCACTAGCGTAGGGGAGACGCAGGGACCCCCCTCCCCCCCATTCCTGCCCCATTCCTGAACCCCAGCCCCAACCCACACCACCGTCCTGATCCCCATCCCCGCCCACCTCCATCTCCCCATTCCTGACCCACATCCCTGCTGCTGTCCTGCCCTCCCTGAACCCCCTCCACATCCCTGGCCCCCATCCCCAGGGCTGTTCTCCCCATCTCCGTCAGCACTCCCCCATTTCCATCCCTGCGCCTGGACTCCCATCTCCACCCGACCCCAGCCCCCCATTCCCATCGCTGGTCTCCATCCCTGACCCCTGTCACTGACCCCCATCTGCGCCCCCATTTCTGCCCCGCTCTCTCCCCGCAGCCCCATCCCAATCCCTGCACCTCCCCATCCCCACACACCCCCCTCCTCCCCACCCTGAGCCCCCCAGCCCCGCAGTGAGTGGTGTCACACGTGTGTCACCCCCGTGTCACACAGTGTGTCACACCTGCAGGGGCCCGGCCGGGTGTTCGCACACACGTGTCCGCAGGTGAAGCCCTGGGCAGGTGTCAGCACACCTGCACACGTGTGTCCCGGTGTCGCACCTCTCTGCCCCCTGTGCCGGGTCACTGCTCACCTGCCGGGTCCCCAGCACTGTCCCCAGGGGGGTCCGTGTGTCCCCGAGGAGTCCCTCTCCCCCTGGTGCTATTGGGGGGTGTCCTAACCCCTCACCCCTTCCTCGCCCCCCGTGTCCCTTGTGCCCTCCCCCTGTAGGTCCCTGTAGGTGTTTGGGGGCCGGTGGGCACCTGGCGGGGGTCCCGTGTCCCCCCGGGTGGTCCCGCGCGGCCGATTTAGGAACATGCCGTCCGTTGTTTGCTCATTAAAGACCGTTCACAGCGCCTGGCCTGCGCCTCTTTGGGGTCTGGGGGTCCCGGGGGGTCTGGGGTGGGCGTTCGGGGTCAGGGTCAGGATTGGGGACCCCACGGTCACAGCACGTGGGACCAGCAGGTGCCAGGAGGGAGCTGGGAGCAGAAAGAGCCCTGACATGGGGACACAGAGGGGACATGGGGGGACACAGGGACAGCAGGAGATACATGGGGACACAGGGGAACACACGGGGACATGGGGACACGTGTGGGTGCGTGGGAACACGAGTGGGGACATGGTAGGACAAGGGGGGACACAGAGCTGGTCCTGTCACCACGTGGACACTTCTGCTCAGACGCACAAGCACAGGTGGGTGCAGGGGGATGCGGGGCCATGGGGGGTCGTGGGGGTCCCGAACAGGCTCTGGGGTCCCTTAGGGGTGTCACAAAGGCTCTGGGTGTCCCTGGGGGTCCCACATGTCCCGGGATGATTTGGGGCTCGGGGGCTCTGACAGGGAGCTCACAGTGGCACCCGAGGGTCCCGAGGGAATCTCGGGAGGGTCCCTGGGAACACCCTGCAGTGACCCCAGGAGTGCTTGGGGACCCTGGGGAGTCCCGAGGGAAGACTTGAAAATCCCGGAGAGTTCCAGAGGGATGCCGGGGAGGCTGGGGGCTTCTGAGAGCGGTCCTGAGGACTCTGGGCAGGGGGCCCGGGGAGAGTCTTGAAGAGTGACAGAACAGTCCCCAGGACGGTCGCTGAGTGGTCTGGGAGATAGCGCCAGGGGTGTTTAGGGGTGTCCCCGAGGGTCTGGGGGTGTTTAGGAGGGTTCCCAGAGGGGTCGGAGGTGTTTAGGGACTATCCCTGAGGGGTCTGGGGGTGTTAAGGGGGTGTCCCCGAGGGTCTGGGGGTGTTTAGGGGGTGTTTAGGGGTGTCCCCGAGGGGTCTGGGGGTGTTTAGGGGGTGTCTTAGGGGGTGTCCCCGAGGGGTCTGGGCGAGTGCAGAAGCCGCTATCAGCCACCAGAGGGCGCTAGTCGGGCCCGTTGCCATGGCGACAGAGGGGCTCGGCCATGTCTGTTGTCATGGCGGGAGGGGGCGTGGCCACGAGCGTTGCCATGGCAGCTAAGAGGGGCGTGGCCAGCCCCGATGCCGTGGATAAAGGGGCGTGGCCAATCCATTTCAGTCCCCCGGAGGGGCGTGGTCACGCCCGTTGCCGTGGCAGCGGGGGCGGGGCGGAGCTGTTGGCACCGCCCGCGGGGGGGGGCGGCGCAGGCGCGTTCGGTCCGTGCGGTTCCGGCCCGGTCCCGGTCCCGGTCCCGGAGCAGCGGAGCGGGGGCAGCGGAGCGGCGGCGGCCGCGGCCGAGCGGTGAGTGCGGCGGGACCTCCTGGGGGGCAAGGAAGGGAGCGGGCGGCGCTGCCGACATCACCCGCATCCCCGCACCGGCCGCCGCCGCCCGGCGGGACCGGCCGGGGGCCCCGGGGCCTGCGGGGACGGAGTGGCGGGGCCGGGCAGCAACGGGCTGGAGAAGTGAGGCCGAAGGGCGGGGGGCCTCCGGAGATGGAGCGTGCGGAGGTGAGAGGGGGCCCGGTTCGTCCGGTAACGCGGGGGATGGAGCGGTTGAAGCCGGGCCGCGAACGGGTCTGGGCTGAGCGGCGAGGCCGAGCGGTCCCGCGGGGCCGGTGGCGGCGGGGCCCGGCCTGACTCAGCGGCGGCCGCTCCCACGGGACCGCGGGCATGGCACGGAACGGCCCCAGCGCGGCACGGCACCGGAACGGCGCGCCGGGAGCTTAGTCTCGGCTACGGCCCCGCGCAGCACCGGCTCGGCCATGCCCGCCGGTACCGGCCATCGTCGGGGCCCGGGCACCACCCGGGGACCTCCGGTCTCGGGGGATCCTGCGGGACCCGGGCCGCCGCCGCTCGGGCGCTGCCGGTGCCGCCGGTGCCGTCCCGCGGGTGCCGCTGTGGGTGATGCTCCCGGGATGCCGCCGTAGCGGTCCGGAGCGGCAGGTGGCTGTCACCGTGACACACCGAGCGTGACGCGCTCTCGGTCCTCGGACTCATGGCGGCACGGCGGCGGCGGTGTCACCGGTGCAGTGACGGTGTCACCGGTGCAGTGACGGTGTCACCGGTACAGTGACGGTGTCACCGGTGCAGTGACGGTATCACCGGTGCAGTGACGGTGTCACCGGTACAGTGACGGTGTCGCTGAGCCTGCGTGCCGGGATGGGGCCGGGGCCCTTCCCTGCGCTCCCCCGCCGTTCCCCGGAGATCCAGTCCCGTCTCCTGGCGGGGATCTTCCCGAGCGGGTCCCCCCGCCGCGGTCGGGCTCGCAGGGCCGGCCCCTGTGACACCCCGCGGGGTGACCGGGCTTCTGGGGGTGTCGTGAGCGCTCACGGTGTGTCCCGTCACGGGCGTGGGGACACTCCGGGGACAGCCCTGCGCGTTGTCCCGGCCGGGGCTGCGAGCGTGTCCCTCACCCACGCCGGCTCTCGCGGCTCGGCTCATCCCGCGGCATTAATATTTCAGGAGCAGGGGGGAGGGCTCCGCTCTGCACATGCTCCCGCCGCTGTACCGACTTATTTAGGTTAGCGGGAGCCGAGCGGGGCGGGGGGATTTGTGCGCTCGGGCACTCGCTCCGCGCCCCGAGCATCGCCGCCGGGAGCCGCCAGCTCCCGGTGCGTGAAGGGCCGCTTCGCCTCGCCGCGGCCCGGGACGGGCACCGCCGCCGGGAAGCAGGGAAGGGTGCCGGGGCCGGAGCCGGTACGGAGCTGGGGATGGAGCCGGGGCGAAGCTGGGCGCTGCCCGCCCCCGGCAAACCCACCTGCGCCCGCCGCGGCACGGGCTGTGGCTCGGGGCTGCTCTGCTCGGGGCGGGGGGAAGCGGCTCTGGGGGGCACCCGCGGGGGGGACGTGGGCGAGTGGCTCTCGCTGTTGGCACCCGGGCCACCGTGCCCGCTGCCAGATCCGCGGCAGCCCCGCGGCGGCTCCGCGCGGCGCTCGGCCCCCGCCGGGCCGTCTGCCACCCCCCTCGCGTGTTTGTCACTTGAGAAGCCACCGGGACGGGCTCCCAAAATAGAACCCGCCAGTCGCAGCAGCCCAGTTCGCCACCGGCACCGCGGTGCTGCTGGGCCGGCGGCGACGGCGCTGCTCGGCTCCCGGTGCCCGCCGTCGGTGCCGCCCTCGGCCGCCTCACGGCCTCACTCTGCTCCCGTTTGTTTGGGCACAGCGGCCGGGGGGGCTGCGGCGTGGGACCGGGCCCGGACGACCTCTGCGTGCGCCCCGGCAGCGCCGCGGGACGGGCACGGACACACGCCCGGGGGCTTCGGTCGCCGTCGGGCCGTGATTAGCGGCTCCTGCCCGGACAATTAAAATGCAGCGGTAAGCGTCCCCCGCCTGGCCGGGCGCCCGGCGACAACCCCTCTCCTCGCGGCCTGCCGGGAATCTGGGCCGAATTCTTATTTTCGTTAGTGTGTTTTTGGCAAGAGCCGGCGGCAAACCGGCTGGGCCGGAGGCTCCCGGCCCTGGGCGCGTCCATCGCCCGGCGTCGGGGCGGCAGCGGGTCGGAGGGTGCCGCAGGCCCTGGCTGCCCTGTCATTACACCGGGGCGTGCTCGGCTCCGTGCCGGGGGCTTTGAAGGCGTTCGGAGGGTGGGGACGGGCTGGGTGGCACCGCGCGCCCCGGGCGGCGTCCCCCGCTCCGCGATCGGGACACGCCGGTGCCTGGCGGGGTCAGGGCTCTCCCGCTGGGTCAAGGCGTTCCCGGCGGGATCAGGGTTCTCTCCGCGTGTCGGGGCTCTCCGTGTGGATCAGGGCGCTCCCCGCGTGGCAGGGTTCGCCCCCGAGCTCTCACGTGTGCCGGCGTGTGCGGGAGTCGAGGTCCGGCTGGCGCGGGTGACACCCCGGCTCATCCCGGCGGGGAATCGGGGGGTCCCCGCCCCGTGCCCCACCAGCAGGGTGCCGCAGAGCCCTGGGCGGCGCTGCCGGTCCCCAGGGCATCCCCCGCTCCACCGGGGCACGGCGCGGCTCCCGGTGGGCTCCCGTTTCGCTCCGCCGGCAGCTGCCCCGGGGATTCGGGGAAGGGCCGGCGATGGCGGGGGGCTGTCAGCTGCTCCCGGCCGGGGCGGGCGGGCGGCCCGTGCCCCGCGGTCCCGCCGCAGCCCCGTGGCCCAGCGCGGCCGTGCCCGGCAGCCGCGGCACCGCAGTGCGCGTGGCTCTGGCTCAGCGCCGCGCATGACTCAGCTCCGCTGCCGGAGCCAGGGCCGGGGGGAGGATGGGGAGAGCCCCGCCGGGGACCCCTGGCCGCACCCCAGGGCCGCCAGGCCGCCGAACGGCCGCGGGACGGCCTTTGGCTCTGGCCGGTGCCGGGAGAGGGTCGGTGCGCACCTCGCCGTGCCGGGGGCGGCGGGCGGCGCGGGGGCCTCGCTTCCAGCTGCTGCGGTGGTGGCTAAAAATACCGAACCCCCGCGCGCCTGCGTGCGGTAACACGGCGGGGTGGGCCGGGGGTCCCGGGGGTCCCGGCCGCGGCACGGACCGGCTCGGCTCGGCCGCCGGTGGCGTTCGAGCGGCCGCAGCCGTGCGACATCGCCGGTGCTGAGTCACAGTGGTGCTGTACCCGAGAGCGGGGGGGCTGCGCCCACCGGGACCTTTTGCCCCCCAAAGGGGCCCTGGGGGGTGACAGCAGCCCCGAGGGGCAGCGCCCCACAGCCCCAGCGCCCCGCCCCAGGGCGCAGATGTGCGCTGGTAGCGCCCCCCCTCATTCCCCCGGGCCGCGGGACGGGAGGGGGGATCGGGGAGCTGAACCCCCCCCAGCCCCCGGCTGGCAGCTGGCCCGGGCCCGCAGCCCCCCTCGCCGAGGAGGGAAGCGGATTATCGCCGCCGCTGCCGCCGCTGCCGGGCGGGGGGGCCGCGGCCTCACCGGGACCCCCACTCCCGGGAAGGGGCAGCGGGGCCGCTCGTCGGTCTCTGCGCTAAAGCGTTTTGTGCAGAGCAGCGAGGCTGGGGCCAGTGCCCCCCACTCCCTGGTGAGGACCCCTGTGCTCTGCCATGCTGGGACTGCAGCCAGGGGGTCCTGGAGCCCCCAGCCATCTGGGCACAGGCCGCCTCCTGGCAGATGTTGCCCCTCTAAGCCCTGCTCTAATGGACCCCTATCCCGATCCCGGCCCCGGCAGATTAGGCAGCACCGGGGGCCGGAGAGGGGGGCCCTAAGCTGCTTATGGGCACCAGCCCCCAGGAGCCCCATGGGCAGCAGCCCCACGGTTCAGAGGCAGTGCCTGCATCCCCTCAGCCGTGCCTGCATCCCCTCAGCCGTGCCTGCATCCTGGGTTCCTTCCCCATGAGCCACATCCTGCACTTTATCCTCGTCTCGCTCCCAGCAATACCCCAAACCTGGCTCCCCTGGGTGCCCCTGATCAGGGCAGGGCTCCACCTGGCTGGGTGGGCCACACTGGGGCTTCTGGGGGCCCTCAGGCCTCCCTGCCATCCCTTGGGGTGCAGCTGGGGTGGGGGTCCCACGGGCTGCACCGTGGCAGCCTGACCCTGCTGTCCCTTGCTGTTGGAGCACAGTTGGGATGGGCACCCTGGGTCCCGGTGCTCCCGGTGTTGGTCTGGGTGGGATGGATGCCTCGGATCCCAATGCCCCTGCAGGGTTGGGGTGCCCTGGGTGCTGGTGTGACCCCTGTCTCTTGGCAGCTGGGGCATGGCCGTCAATGTGTACTCGACGTCGGTGACCAGTGAGAACCTGAGCCGCCATGACATGCTGGCCTGGGTCAACGACTCCCTGCAGCTCAACTACACCAAGATCGAGCAGCTCTGCTCAGGTGGGCTTGTGGGGCGGGGTAGGGGACATGGGGGTGTTGTCAGGGTGCCCCCAGCCCCCTTGACCGTGGCGTGGGCCGTAGGGGCTGCCTATTGCCAGTTCATGGACATGCTGTTCCCCGGCTGCGTGCACCTGCGGAAGGTGAAGTTCCAGGCCAAGCTGGAGCACGAGTACATCCACAACTTCAAGGTGCTGCAGGCTGCCTTCAAGAAGATGGGAGTGGACAAAGTAGGTGCATGGGGACAGCAGGGGCTGCCCTGTGGGAGGCTGCTCTGCCGGGGTCCCTGCTGTTCTGTGCCAGTGTCCCTGCTGTCCCTGCTGTTCTGTGCCAGTGTCCTGCTGTGCTGGGGCCACGCTGGGAGCCCTGCCCTGCCAGCCCCTCCGTGTCCCCACAGATCATCGCAGTGGAGCGGCTGGTGAAGGGCAAGTTCCAGGACAATTTTGAGTTCATCCAGTGGTTCAAGAAATTCTTTGACGCCAACTACGACGGGAAGGAGTACAACCCCCTGCTGGCGCGGCAGGGCCAGGACGTCGCGCCCCCCCCTAACCCAGGTGATCACATCTACAACAAACCCAAGAAACCCATTGGCACTGCAGGTAATGTCCGGGGCCCCCCAGCGAGCGCTGCCCCCCGCCCTCTGCACCCCGTGGCGCGCTGGCCGAGGCCAGGCGTCCCCCTGCCCCCTGCCTGCCTGTGCCCCGCTCTGCTGCCTGCCTGCCTGCGACCGGGGGGACTGGGCGGGTCTGCAGGGACCCCGAGACAGCGGAGGAGCAGGGATCTTGGCTGCCTCCATCCGCCTGCTCAGCCTGGCCTGGCGGTGGTTTGTCACCCCTGGCTGCCATCCCCGTGGGCATTGGGGGCTCCCTGTGCTGGTCCAGCGGGGGCTGTCAAGGTCTGGGACCTCCTCAGATCCCATGCCGAACCCCAAACAAGCCACAGGCAGCCTCGGAAGGCTGGGAGCAAGAGTTACCCGGGGAAACTGAGGCAGGGGTGGGGCTGAAGTGGGGAGAGCCTGGAGCTGCGGCTCTGCACAGTATCTGCCTGCCCTTGCTGCCCACTGCTGCCCCCCACACGATGTCGGGGGGTCCCTGCTGGCCGCCCCCCCAGCCAGCATTAACCCATTGGTCCCCGTGTGCTGTCAAGTCCCCCAGAGGACCTCCCCCACGGGCCCCAAGAACACCCCGAACCCAGCCCGCCTCGGCAACGTGCCCAGCGGCATCCTACGGAAAAACTCGCCTGCCGCCCGCAACGGCGGCACCGAGGCTGACGCGCAGATCCTGGAGCTCAACCAGCAGGTAGGGGCTCCCTGCCGGGGCACTGGGGGGCACCGCGGGGCTGGGGGAGACTGGGATCGGGTAGGGAGTCCCTGCCAGGGGGCTGGGGTGCGCTGTGGGGTCAGGGGGACTGAAGGTTTTGGCCGTTTCCCACAGCTGATGGACCTGAAGCTGACAGTGGACGGGCTGGAGAAGGAGCGGGATTTCTACTTCAGCAAACTGCGGGACATTGAGCTCATCTGCCAGGAGCACGAGAACGAGAACAGCCCCATCATCACCGGCATCGTCAGCGTCCTCTATGCCACGGAGGTGAGTGGGGGCCCCTCGGCACGGCCCGGGAACCCATGTCCCTGTATCCTGCTTCCTGGACTTCCCTGGGAGGGGAGGGATCCCTTCCCACCGCGGGGTGCGGGATGGGGCCGGGCTTTGCCAAAGCCCTCATGCCATGCCAGGTGGAGGTCGGTGTGCCCACCTGTGCCCTCCCCTGTTCCCCCAGGAGGGCTTCGCCCCACCAGAGGACGACGAGCTGGAGGAGCAGCCGCCAGAGGACCAGGACGAGTACTAGCCCCGGCCCGCGCCCGCGCCCCCCGCGCCGCCCCCCACCATAGACATTCGAGGTCCGAGCCCGCGCCTCGCCCTGCACTGTCACACGCCATCGTGCTCTCGGCAGCTCCAGGGGGAACCCTCCATCTCCATAACCGGCCGACATCCCTCGGGCGAGGAGCGCGGCTGCGCCGGGGGCCGGGGCTGGGCACGGGCTCCGGCCCCTCGCCGAGGCCTGCCCGTGCCACCCCCTCCCCGTATTTATTTCTGTCGTCCCCCTGGTGTGAGCGAGTGCCACACGCGCCCTGGCGTCCTGCCTGCCCGCGGTGAGAGTGAGAAGGAACCCCGAGTCCTCGGGGGCTGGCCCGGGGTGCCGTGTGCTGCCCACCTCGCCGGGACCCTCCAGGACCCCCCTGGCAGAGAGAGAGCCGGCCTGTGGCAGCCTGTGGGAGCGGGAGGCCGCACGACAGAGGGGAGAGGTGTTGGGTCAGGTTCCCGGGAAGCTGAAAAGGAAACCCCGGCCCGGTCGGGCCGTGGCAGCGGGGTCCTGCAGCCACGGGGCTCCTGGGGAGGAAGCCTGTCGTCACCAGGGCATGGAATGGCAGGGGGCCCTCTCCTCTCGCCCGTGGCCCCACAGAGCCGGGGCTGGGCTGGGTCACCGCAGGGGCTCGCAGCGCCCGCCCGCCCCGGCTGCCGTGTCCCTGTCGCATTGCTTGTCTGGTCCATCACTCCGGTCGCAACGCTGCATCTGTGTTCGGTTTTATTTAAATAAACTCGTGTGGTAACACTGCGTCCTGCCTCTGCTGGGGGTCACTGCACGGTCTTAGCTTCTTTCCTGCCCTAGGGGCTCCTCTGTGCTGACAGACCCTCGGGCAGCTGGAGCCGACCCAGGTGGAGGCACTGGGACCGCAGCGAGGGATGAGGGCCGGGTTGAGAAAGCGGGTAACCAGATTTTCAGAGGTTAAATTGGGTTAGAGAAGCCCAGAGGGGGCCAGACCCCTGCTCCCGCCGCGGCCAGGGCAGGATGCTGCGGGATTCAGAATCCAGCAACAAAGGGGCGTGGTGAGAGGATCCGACATTCCCCTGGGTTTTCAGAGCAAAGGTGGATATTGGATCTATTTTTGACCGTAAGATCAGGGGAGAGCGCGAACGCAGTCCCCCACTACCACAAATTATGCAGTCGAGTTTCCCGCATTTGGGGAAATCGCAGGGGTCAGCACACCCGGAGTGCAAGGGATGAGCCTCGCCCTGGGAAAACCACCTGCCTGATCATGGTGTCTCCCCTGCCAGGTAAGTATGCCCCAGCACCCACCCGGCCCCACGGCCCCGCCCGCCGCACGCCTCCACAGCACACGGCCACCCCGGGCCCGGCCCCGCACCGCCCCGGCCCCGCGCTCCGGCCCGGCCCGCACGGCCCGGCCCGCGCAGCGCCCGCGGACACGCCGGGACGGCGGCGGGATTCGGGGCCACTGTGTCCCGGCATGCCGCGCGGGGACACCTCATTTGCATGGACACGCCCTCTGTTCCTCCCCTGCCTCCAGTCCCTACCCGCTGTCTCATTTGCATGGCCACGCCCCCTCCCCGAACCCCGCCTCCTTCCCGCCCCCGCCGCAGCGCCCCCTGGCGGCCGCCCGGAGCCTTCCAAAGGGACCCGCATCCCGAGGGATCGAGAGGCCGCCGGGGAAGGAAACGCGAGGCTCCGCGACACGGGCATTGTCACCAGCCCGCGCCAGGTACAGGAAAGAAACTCCGGAGGAGACAAGGAGCAGCGCGGATGGTTATTGCCCAAGGGATGCCGATATCGACGGGAAGAAGGAGAAGAGAAGGAGAAGAGCCAAAAGAAATGACCAAAGCTGTTGTCAGGGACAGCGAAGAGGCAAAAGGCAAGGTGTACTTCAGGGACAACGTCGTGCCTTGGGGTTAATGCCCCTCCAAAAGTGTCAGGGTGTGGATTGCAGGCACGGCGGGCTGAGCACGGACAGAAGGAAAGATCGGAAGAGGAAGAAACTGGGCTGACTGAAGGGGACCAGAGGCATCTCCTATTTCCCCAGCCAATCCTCGGGTTCCAGTTAAGCCAGGGAATGGAACAGTGGGTTTTCTAGTGGATACTGGAATATCTTGTTCCAGAGTTACTGGCTGTAAGGGACTTTGGAGTAAACGATCATTGTTGTTGCTGCAATGGGAGGAAATCCCCCAGGGCAGGAAAGCCCTCAGGGGCAGGAAATCCCTCAGACAACACACGGAATTCCTGACCACGAACATCAAATGACCCCATCACTTTCTCCACGTGCTGAGTGCCCTTTGCCATTGCTCAGGCACAGTTTGCTGTGCAGGTTAAATGCCCAATTAACTTTCCCAAAGGACTCTTTCCAGTTTGCATATCCCTCTAGAAAAGGCATGGAAGGTGCCGCTGTGCCCATTCACCCAGGGAAAGCTGGGTGAAGAAGAGGACGTGCCTGCTGGAGCTTTAGGTGCACTCGTAGCCCTGGTTTGGGCTTTGGGAATCCTGGAGCA
This sequence comes from Sylvia atricapilla, assembly GCF_009819655.1. Taxonomy (NCBI): domain Eukaryota; kingdom Metazoa; phylum Chordata; class Aves; order Passeriformes; family Sylviidae; genus Sylvia; species Sylvia atricapilla. Next base: position 387,210 of record NC_089142.1, on the reverse strand, counting down.
AGAGAGAAACGTGAGTCTGCTAAAAGCTGAACTGAAATTGGGAATTCAGTGGGTGAGAAAAGACCAACTCCGATAAAATGAGAGGCCCAAGCCGGACTGCAAATGTTCATAGGCTCTGTTTTAGAGTCTGGGTCGCTGCCAATTCGAATTCACCACTCTAATCCCAGCAGAGAAGAAGCCTCAGTCACTGGGATACACTGGTGCAAGAGCTGGGGGAACTCCGTGCCCGGGCTGCTGATGTTCATTGTCCCAAATCCCGACCCCACCTCGGTCCCAGAGACCAACACCTGCTTTGGGGTGCTGGATGTGACAGACGTCTTGTCTCATGTCCCTGGGGGTGAGCAGCGTCCCCTTGTCTTTGCCTTCAGATGGGAAAATCCAGCTCCAAGGGGGGAAATGATTTCTGGAGATTGGGATGAAACTTTGCGGTGTGTTTCAGTCGTCACCAGTAGCTGCAGGCAGACCCTGTGCCTGAGCAATCCCCCTGAGCAGGCCACACACTCGGCTCATGGCTTTTCTCAGGGCAAAGAGCAGCCGGGAGGACGGGGCTGTGTGGGCGGGAGGCACTGGGAGGGTCACGGGCAGCAGCGGCAGGCCCAGGGGAAAAGGGAATTCCGGCAGCGGGAGACGGTGAGCGCTGCCCCATCGGAACAGAACTGTCATAAATGGGCCAGGAGACCACTTCCAGAGTGGTCTCAACTTGTGTTAAAAAGAGCAGCCTGGGGAGGGGGTCCAGCACACACCACTGCTCCCAGGATGACCCGGAGGAGGAGGCAGTCAGTTCTGTCCCTCGGTGTCTCGATGTGGCAGACCTGGGTCTTCTACCTCACAAGAGTCCCCAGGAAGAGTTGTAGCTTGCTGTGGGTCTGGGGTGGTCGTGTGGTGTTATTTAACTCATGGTGACGAGGGAAGGGGCCCCAGCAAACAGCCCGATGCTTTCCCTGCTCACTGCTGTAGTTTGGAGTTCTGTCTGGGCAGTGGCTCACCGGCTCTAGGGGGTTTTAGTGCCCACTCCACTCCCCTGGGCACCCCGGTCCCTGGGAGTTCTCCCGGCAGGAAGGATACAGGTACAAAATGGATGCTGCTAGGGAATGGGGGGTGAGGGAGAGGGGTAAAGGTGTACAAAGGAACTTAGTCAACAATATTTAACGAGTAAACTTGGAACCATAAGGGATACAAATGAACACTTCTTTAACCTAGGAAACTTGGAACAGTAACTTATGTCAGTACAGAGCGGGGGGTGAGCAACTAGGAGCATTAACATTTGATACAAACATTTACAATAGTGAAAAACAGTGATTACTAAAGCACACACCTAAACTCGTGAAACATTTTAACGACCAACCGTGTAATCTGACATAAAAACACGTCATTAACCCTTTGAAACTTTATTTTCCACAGAACCCGTCCCGAAGGGAGGGAAGAGCCGCGGCGCACGGGGCTCCCGGCGGGAGCGGCCCGGAGCGGGGCGGGAGGAACGGGGGACGGGGGCGTGTCCATGCAAATGAGGTGTCCCCGCGCGGCATGCCGGGACACAGTGGCCCCGAATCCCGCCGCCGTCCCGGCGTGTCCGCGGGCGCTGCGCGGGCCGGCCGTGCGGGCCGGGCCGGAGCGCGGGGCCGGGGCGGTGCGGGGCCGGGCCCGGGGTGGCCGTGTGCTGTGGAGGCGTGCGGCGGGCGGGGCCGTGGGGCCGGGTGGGCGCTGGGGCATACTTACCTGGCAGGGGAGACACCATGATCAGGCAGGTGGTTTTCCCAGGGCGAGGCTCATCCCTTGCACTCCGGGTGTGCTGACCCCTGCGATTTCCCCAAATGCGGGAAACTCGACTGCATAATTTGTGGTAGTGGGGGACTGCGTTCGCGCTCTCCCCTGATCTCATGGTCAAAAATAGAATTCACTTGAAGTAAAACTACTCGAGTTTCTTTCGGTTCCGTGTAATAACCCTCTGCGGAGTGAAAGACCGTGGACGACTCCTTAGCCTGAAAGCAACTGGGGTCGTTGCTGTTCCTCGCCTGCAGCCGGCTCTCTCTGTCGGTGACGGTGCGGGAGGTCGGCGCTCCCGGTACCGGGACGGGGCAGGCGGTGTGGGTGCAGTGGCGTGGGGGACCGTATATTAGAGATGATCCCCAAGTGGCCCTGGAGCCAGTGGAAGCCTGGGAGAGCAGAGAGGCTCAGGAATAGCCGGGTTCCGGGGCAGCCGCTCCGGACGGGCTCTGGCGGTGGCAGGGACACACTCTGCCTGCAGGAATTGGCCAGCGGATCTCTAAACGGAGGCGCTGGGCGACCGCCTCAGGAGACGGGATGATCCCGGCTTGTCCCACGCCGTGTCTGCAGGAGCACGGAGACACCCCGGTGAAACGGGTCCCCGTTTCCCGGTGAAAAGGGGCGAGGAGATGCAGGTCTCGTTCGCTGGGCACCGAGCGAGTAACACCCGCCTGAGTCCGAGGCTGCTCCAATGCAGCGTCAGAGAACAGCGACGAGCCCGGGAAGGCGGAGCGCGATCGCCTCCGGAGCAGAGTGACTGATCCCTGCCGGTGGTCGGCGGATGCCGGCGGATTCACGGGAATCTGAAGTACAAAGGGCGACTGTAGCGTAACATGACATGTCAGCGATTATTAGGCTTGTGGTTTACCAGTTTTTCATGATTTTTCGGTTACATTATATCTATTTTTGACCATGAGATCAGGGGAGAGCGCGAACGCAGTCCCCCACTACCACAAATTATGCAGTCGAGTTTCCCGCATTTGGGGAAATCGCAGGGGTCAGCACACCCGGAGTGCAAGGGATGAGCCTCGCCCTGGGAAAACCACCTGCCTGATCATGGTGTCTCCCCTGCCAGGTAAGTATGCCCCAGCACCCACCCGGCCCCACGGCCCCGCCCGCCGCACGCCTCCACAGCACACGGCCACCCCGGGCCCGGCCCCGCACCGCCCCGGCCCCGCGCTCCGGCCCGGCCCGCACGGCCCGGCCCGCGCAGCGCCCGCGGACACGCCGGGACGGCGGCGGGATTCGGGGCCACTGTGTCCCGGCATGCCGCGCGGGGACACCTCATTTGCATGGACACGCCTTCTGGCGCCCTGGTTTGCAAGGCTCCGCCCCTGCCAGGTCCCGGCCGTTCTGCAGGCGGGGGCGGCAGGGCAGTGGACACGCCCCCGCTACATGACCCCGCCCATTTGTTTGCGTCATCAGAGTAGCTAATCACAAGCCCCGCCTCCTCACGTAGTAGGGGCCGCTGTGTGGGCGGGGTTACCGTGGAGGCGGTGCACACTGATCCCGCCCCTCGGTGGGCGGGGCCTCGCCCGCCCTGTCACGTTTCCCGGCGAGGCGGGGCGGGGACGTGGCAGCCGGCGCGAGCGGCGCGTGTCCGAGGGCACAGCCAATCAGCGGCGGCGCCGCGCGCACGCGCCCCGGCCCCGCCCCGGCGCCCCCCTCACGGCGCTCCCGGTGTCGATGGCGGCGGCGCGAGCGGCCCCTGGCCCGGGCATGGCCGGCGCCGGTCCCGGGCGGTGGGAGGTGGTGCGGAAGGGCCGGCGGGGACCCGCCAGCGGCACCGGCAGTCGCCGCGCCTTGGGAGAGGCCAACGGTGGTCGCGCTCTGCCGGTGCCCGGTGAGTGTCAGCGCCCGCGGGCCCCCGGTGTGGCGGACGGAGGTCCCGTGGGTCTAGGGGCGCTGTGGTCGGGGGCCTTGCGTGGGGGGGTCCCCCGTGAGTCCCGGTGAGAGCAGGGTGTAGCCGGACGGTCTCACGTGGGGCGGGCGGGGTTCTCCGGTGGGTCCCGCCGGTCCCGGAGGCGCTGCCGAGGCTGGGCGGGCTCCTCAGGGCTCGGAGGCCGATCCCCGTGGGTGCAGAGCGGGGCCCTGGGCGGGCCGTGCCCCATCCGTGCGCCCCTGCACACCGCGGGCAGCCTGCGGCCGTGGGGCCGGTTTGCTCTTTGTGCCCCAGATCCGTCCCCTCGTGTCGCCGCTGTCACCCTCTCCCTCTCTTTCCAGCCCCCATCGCCACCTCCAGCACCATCTTCCAGCTGGGCTTCGAGCGGGCGCTGCGGAAGCAGAACAAGGAGCAGGTGCCGCCGGCCGCGGCCCCCGAGCCGCCGCAGCGGAAGCAGCACACGGGGAAGAGCGGGAAGAAGCCACCGGGGAACGAGGCCGGAGCCAAACCGGGCCGGTGCCGCTCGCTGGAGGAAGCCTTGAAAGCCGTGAGTGCGCCCGGCTGGGTCCCACCCGCGGGAGTGCACGGAGGCAGAGCCACGGGTGACTGGAGCAGAGCAGTGCCCTGTCCTGCTTCAGCCTCTCCTTGTGGCTCGTCTCCCCGTGGGCCACACGGGAGAAGCTGCCCCGTGCTGGAGGCAGGAGGTGGCTGGAAGGGGATTTCTGGTTCCTTTTGTCACCACCTAGTCTGGGAGGAACCCCAAGGAAACCTCGTGATGGCTGGAGCCTCCTCCCTGTCTCAGTGGTGGGGCCCGGGGAGACGCTCGTGCAGTTCCTGTGCCCTGGGTGGATCTGCAGAACCTGTCTGTGTCTGTCTTGCCTGTCCTGACCGTGTCTGAGCATGGAGGGTTCCAGAACTGGCTGAGGCGGGCTGCGTTGGGGTGATGTGTCCCTGGGCAGGCATTGCTCCTCTCCTACTCCTGGATGTTACATCCCCCTCATGCCTTGGGACCTCCACTCCCCATGGAAAGGGGGTGTCCCTCTGCATCCCCCTGCACTGGGTGGGGTTTCTCTCCATTGTTGCAGTAGTTCTCCAAATCCAGCTTTTGCCCACAGTGACAGCTGGTGCAGGACTGTGGGATTCCCATGTTCCCTGGAGAGGCAGGGCAGAGTCCCTGTGCCCACCAGTGACAGACACTGTGTGGCCTTGTCAGGTCACTGATGGGGGTTTTGGGGCAGGTTTCATTTCCAGCTGTGGCCCCAGCTGGTTTGTGTAGAATTCCTCCACAGGGCAGGGCTGAGGTAAGGTGCCCAAAGGCACCTGGCTCAGTGTGGCAGTGAGAATCCACTCTCAGGGAATGTGTTCAGGCTCTCACAGAGTCTGAGCCTGGCAGCAAGCCCTGATGGAGCAGCCCCACAGATAATCTGGGTGCAGAGACAGGGAATGAGCATGTCTGGGTAGTGGTGGAGGAGAGGAGTGGGAGCTGCTGCATGCCTGGTTTGGTTCTGCTGGGTTGTTCATCAGGTGGCTTTGGGTGCTCGTGGCTGTTTCCTCCCTGAGGACTCTGGGTGGGGGCTGTGGACCAGCCATGGCTGGGACCACCCTGGGCTTGTGATTGCCAAACTGCAAACACGAGTAAATCCTTGCTTGGTGGGGTGATGGGCTCAGTGGCCAGGAGCTGGCTGCTCCAGGCGATGCTCTGGAGCTCTGGCAGCAGGGATTTTCCATCTGGGAAGGGCGATGGGCTCAGGATGGAGGTGGAAGCGTTTCCCTCCATGCCCCGTTGTGGGGGTGGGTGGAGCTCCAGCTGCTTTGCCCTGGAGAGAGTCAAGCTGAGGAGTTAAGAAAGAATTTTGCAACTTCACCCAGAGCCCCTAAGACAAAGACAAACCTGTCCGGAGACCCACAAGCCCCCTCGGGATCTTATGTAGACCTGTTACAATTGATTGGTTTTGTACTCTTTTCCTCCCACCCTGGTGTCCTATAAAAAACCCTGAGTTTCCTCTGGTTGGCAGAGGTTCCTCGTCCCTGGATCCCTTTCGCTGATACCATCCCAATAAAGTACCACCTGCGGAAATTCCACACGAGGCCTCTCTCTCTCTCATCATGGCCGGCTAAAAGAGGGGCAAACTCACAAGGGCAGGACCTGAAATCACTGAGCTGAAATCACTGAGCTGAAAAATCACTGTTCTGCCCGATGCTGAGAAGCCCCTCTGCCAGCTGAGGAGCGCCCTGACCCCCCAAGGAGCTGTTTCTAGCGAGACATCTTTTGGGGTGGCTGTGGCTCTCTGGGTCCCAAGCGGCGGACCCCTCCACCAGCTGGAATACCCCGTGGTCCTTTAGGAGTCAGAGTTAACTTTCTCCTTCCTGTGCTGTTTGCCCAGTTGTGTTCATCCTGAGTTGTCTGTCTGTCCCTTCCAGCTGGACCTGGCGGATCTGCAGAAGGAGCTGGACAAGAGCCGGAGTGTGTTCCCTGAGAACCCCTCGGTGTGGGTGAAGGACCTGGCTGGGTACCTCAACTACAAGCTGCAAGCACCCAGGAGTGACCCCGTGCTGAGCCAGCACCCCCACGGTCCGTGTCCTGCTGCCCTGGGAACGATGGGGGCAGGATCTGCTTGCTTCTGGGCTGTCCCCACAACTGCCTTCCCCTGGCCACAAACACAGGGAAATTGCCCAGGCAGTTGGCAGATTGGAGGCTTCCCCAGTCACCCCTTCGCCAGAGGGATCTGTGACCTCTGCCTGCTGCTGTGGAGTTTGGGAGCTCACTCTCAATGCCCTCAATGTTAGAGGGATGTTGGGTTAGGGATTTCCCTTTCCTGCTTGATCAGTTGGTCCCCACTCACATTGAGAATGTGTCATTTGGGGTGGCAAAGGGGAGGGGAGCAAAGTATCTTCTCCAGATCCCTGTCCATCCCACAGCATCAGCATTCCTTGGGAAGCCATTCCTTAGGGCTGGATTAGCTGCCTTTGGTGCAGGGTCACTGGGGATGAGGCCAGTGCTGCCCAGCTGGTGTGAGGATGAGGGGCTCCCTGCACCCACCTCCAGCTGCTGGAGCTCTCCAGAACAGAGAACTAAACTATTCTGCCTCTGGTTTCCCCCCAGACTATCCGTACTGCCTGGTGAGCAAGGAGCTGAGGAGCATCATCCGCTCCCTGCTGGCAAAGGCCTCGAGTGTCCTGGAGCTCTTCTTTGACCACTGCATCTACACCATGCTGCAGGAGCTGGACAAGGCCTCAGGTCAGCACCCCGGGGCTCCCTGTCCTCCCCCCTGCTGTCTGCTCCTCGTTTCCTCTCTGGAAGCTCTCTGTAATTCCTCCTCGGAGGCCATGGCTGAGCAGGACCTGCCCCGTCTCCGTTCCAGGGGAGTCCCTGCACGGGTACAGGATCTGCATCCAGGCCCTTCTCCTGGACAGGCCCCGGATTGCCACCACCAACCTGGGCAAGGTGAGCTGGGCTCAGCCGGGTTTGTGGGTGCTGTAAACCTGGTGGTGCTGCTCCTCCATCCTATTGCACAAAGCCATTGTACCTCTCTGCCCTCCCTTGCAGAGACACCAGTGACCCCAGTGGGTTCTGCCTGCCCTCCCCAGCAGTCTCTGGAACCCCAGAGCTGGGCTTCCCCTGTTCCCTTGCACCCCTCATGCTGGTTTTGGGGTTCCCCCTATTCCCCCAGGATGGCTCCTGACCTCACCTGCAGCTGCAGGTCCCTCCCAGGGGCTGGGGGCCCGTGTGCTGCTGGTCCCCATGGCTCCAGGCTTGGTTGGGCTGGGCTGGGTTGCAGCTCTTCCCCACTGATGTGTCCCATCCTCCCGCAGTACCTGGAGGTGCTGCGCTCCCAGCAGAACCGGCCAGCAAAGTGCTTGACTGTCCTCTGGGCACTGGGGCAGGCCGGCTTCTCTGACCTCCACGAGGGCCTGAAAGGTGAGAGCCAGGAGCAGCAATGTGGGATCCCCTCCTGGGACTGCCAGTGCTGCTGGTGGTACTGCTTAGGGGTGGGAAAAGGCTGGGAAAGATCCCTAAGATCCAAGGTGCAGCTCCCCCCAGCCAGGGCAGGGAAGTGGCTGGATCCTGAGGGGAGCCATCCTGCCTGGAAGGACACAGGGAGTGTGCTGCTCCACTGTTCTGCAGCACAGCTCCCCTGAATCCCTTCCCAAGGGATCTGCCTGCTGTCCACTGGGTGGTTTGGGTGCTGGGTTGTCCCAGTGTAGGGACAGCCCAGCTGGACCCCTCCTGCCTCTCCCTGCAGTGTGGCTTGGTGTCATGCTCCCGGTGCTCGGCATCAAGTCCCTGTCACCGTACGCCGTTTCCTACCTGGACCGGCTCCTGATGTGAGTGACACCCTGTGTCCTGCTGGCTGCCAGGGGGCCCGGGGCTGTGGGGCCAGCACTGCCCCCTGCCAGACCCACGCTAGCTCAGGGCTCTGTTCTGCAGGATGCACCCCAACCTCACCAAAGGCTTCGGCATGATCGGCCCCAAGGACTTCTTTCCCCTGCTGGACTTCGCTTTCATGCCCAACAACTCCCTGTCCCCCAGGTATCCTGATGCATCCAGGCACACTGTGCCACAGGGCAGGCCCTGGGTGCCCCCTGGTGCCACGCTGGTGCCCGCTGGCCCTCGGCAGCCTGGCTCTGTCCCCCAGCCTGCAGGAGCAGCTGCGGCGCCTCTACCCCCGCCTGAAGGTCCTGGCCCTGGGCGCCCGGCCCGAGGCAGCCCTGCACACCTACTTCCCCTCCTTCCTCTCCCGAGCCACACCTGCCTGCCCCCCTGCCATGAAGAAGGAGGTGAGCTGGGCAGGGGGCCTGGGCTTGGTTTGGTGGTCCCACAGGGTGGTGACAGGGCTAACGTGCTGTCACAAGGATGGTGATGGCAGGGGTCATGCTGCCTGCTCCCAGTGGGTAGGAGTCATCAAATCATAGAATGGTTTGGGTGGGAAGGGCCTTGAAGACCATCCAGTTCCACTCTCCTCTGTGGGCTGGGGTGCTGCAGCTCTGTTTGGTGCCTCAGGAGCTGACTGTGGGAGATGTGGGGGTGGTGCCTGTGCTGGGGTACAGCCTGGGACATGGGGTGTCTGGCATGCCAAGGAGAGGGTCACACATACCGACCTGCTGTCCCCCTCCCCAGCTCCTGACCTCCATGAGCCAGTGCCTGAGCCTGGACCCACTGAGCTTCAGTGTCTGGAGGCAGCTCTACACCAAACACCTCGCTCAGTCCAGGTCAGTGCAGGCTGCAGCTCCAAGTGGGGCCAGCGCTCACCTACAGAACCTTTGGGACACCTGAATTCCTTCAGGGATATCCTGACCGAGCCCCGTGTTCTCTTTCCCCCCAGTTTGCTGCTGAACCACCTCCTGGAGTCCTGGGAGAGCAGCAGCAATAAGGTAGGGGTGAGCTGTGGGACAGGGCACTTGTGGGGTGGGAGAGTGTCCCCGTGCTGCAGTGAGAGCTCCCTGAGCTGCCAACGTCCCCATGGGACCTGCAGTTGCCTTCCTGGTGCTGTGGCAGCTCAGGGGGGTCTGTGGGGACCTGGGGGTCCTGACACAGCTCCTGCTGTCCCCAAGGTGCATCAGTCACTGCAGGAAACGGTTCGCTCCTTCAAGGTGACAAATGAGGAGCTGGCGGCCAGGGGGACAGGAGGGGACCAGGATGTGGCAGCCTGTGACGCCGCCTGCAAGGTGAGGGATGGGCAGGCACTGTCAGATTTCAGCTCTGTGCTGGGGCTGTGGTTGTCCCCTCCTGCTGCCAGCACGTGCTGGGCCAGGGCCCTGCAGTGACACACACGCAGGACACGCTGGGGACAGATGTGCTGGTCCCTGTCCAACCCCCAGCTGCTCAGCAGATGTCTCTGTCCTGCCTGGGAGGCCGGGGGTGGGTGCAGCTGGAGGGCAGCACGGCTGTGCTGGGGCCTCCCCGGTGCCAGGACCCTGCTGTGACAGTGACAGGGCCTTGTCCTCCCGCCCAGGAGCTGCTGCTCAAGATGAGGGGCCGGGGCTTCCCCTGGTCACGTCTGCTGCTCGTCCTGCTGCTCCTGGCTGCTGGCTTCTTCCTGCACGACGTGCAGACACACGGCTCCTTCCAGGGTACGCTGGGGAGTCAGAGAAATCCAGGCTGGAAAATCCCTCTGTGAGCTTCAGCCTCCCCCAGCACGGCCAAGGCCACCGCTGTCCCAGGTCCTCACAAGTGCCACATCCACCCGGCTTTGGAATCCATCCCCTGAGGGATGGGAACTGCACCATTGCCCTGGGCAGCCTGCACAGCCCTTTCTGTGAAGAAACTGGTTTTTGTTTACGACCTAAACCTTCTCTGTCACAAGGCTGAGGCTTTTTCCCCTTGCTCAGGAGTGATCCTCCTCGCTGGGATCACTCCTGTGGCTGTTCCCTGAGCAAAGCCCCTCCGTGTCCCTGCCTGTGTCCTGTGGCTGCTGGGAGCAGTGGGGCCTGTCCATCTCTCCAGCTGTGGGACCCTGGGGGATGCAGGTGCTGCAGGCACAATGCCCTCTGCCTCTTTGGGAGGGTCACCCTGCTCAGGGGGTTCTGTCTGTCTGTCCCCTCCTGGAGCATCTCCCTAGGGGTTCCACAGCACAGCTCAAGCCGTGTGTCCCCACAGAGTCCTTGGGGACGGACACGTGTCCCCACAGCCAGGGGCCACTCAAGGAACACACTTGTCTCTTGCAGCCTCATCTTCTGCTCGGCTGCTCCGCTCCTCTGGCATCCTGCCCGCCTCCCAGCTGGCCTGGCAGAAGGTGTCCCTGGGCTGCCTGGAGGGGTACAGGTCTGTGACACCAGAATGGGTGGCTGGGGCAGGGAGGGTGAGGCTGTTGTGCAGCACAAGGGCTTGGGAGGGAGCCAGGAGCTGTTCCCCAGCTCTGCCTGGAAGGACTTTCAGCTCAGGAAACTCTGCCCTGTTCACCCTGTGCTGGCAGCTCCCTGCCCGTGTGCTCTGTGTGGATGTCACTGTGCCATGGCCCAGCACTGCCCTCACCTGAGGACTGCCTTGCAGGTGGCTGGAGCACAGCCTGGCCCACCACGGGTCTGTGGCTGTGTCTGTCCTGTGGCCTCAGCTGAAGCTGCTCTGGGAAACGAGCGGTGAGATGGCCTGGGATGTGTCCCAGCAGTGCTACTCCCTGCTCTCCTGGCTCCATGGCAGCCTGCCCTGGCTCAGTGACTGGGTGAGTGGGGGCTCCCAGGGCTGGGGGAGACAAGGAATGCCAGAAAGGGGCTTGTAGGACTGGGAAATCTGTATCAGGGGGAGGCCTGAAGTCGTATGGTGACATGTTTGCTGCTGCTCCTAGCAGGAGCCCCCAGTGCTGGGGTTCTGGGAGGGGAACAGCCCCATGGCAGGTCTCTGATGCCATCTGTCCTCCTGTGGCACGAACCCCTTCCAGCTGTTTGCAGTGACTGTGAAAGGGAGAGGGCTCAGAAAACTCCCTGGTGCTGCAGAAGCCAGCATTTTGGTGGCAGTGGGGTGACATCAGTGTCTCACAGAGTGTGGGTGCCGTGTCTGCTGAGTGCTGGAGAAGAGGCAATGTGGAGAGAGCTCAGGGATGCTGGGGAAGGGAAGGGGTGAGATGGGACCATCCCGGGTAGCCAGGCCCCAGAGTCTGTGCCCAGGCCTGCAGGAGGGGTCAGTGTTCACCCACCCGTGTTGTTCAGGGGTGCTCAGAGCTGTCTCTGCTCCCACAGTTCCAGAACCGGCTCCCCGAGTGGCTGCTGCACTTCTCCGAGTGCGTGCGGGAGCTGCTGCTGTTCCTGCTGCGGAGCTGCCTGCTGCCGCTGCTGCAGGGCCTGGCTGCACTGCTGCAGAGGGGCTGGCAGCACTGCCTCGACTCCTGCAAGTGAGCTTCCCCCCTTGGGGCTGCAGTGTCTCCCTGGGTCGGGGCCGTCCCTAACCCTGCTCTGCAGCCGCCGTGGCCCTGCCCAAGGGGCTCCTGTGTCCCCCGTGTCACCCATCCCTTCTGGCTCTGACAGCCCCCCTGTAATCCCTTGTCCTTGCTTTTGCAGTGGGGACGTGACGTGGGAGTGCGTGAGGGACCACTTGATGAGCTTCACCTATTCTTCCTGGATTTACCTGCAAAACGCAACCCTGGCCCTCAAAAACTGGGCCCTGGCCATGATTTCTGGACCCTGAGCTGCTCTCTGGAGGTCACCCCACCTCCCAGTGTCCGGAGGGCAGCAGGATGTGGGACAGCGGCATCGAGGGCAATGCCCACAGGAACTTTGGGTCAAGTCGGGGCTTTAGGGGAGGTTTATTTTTTGGGGGGCTGGGGAGACACACATCCAGGTTTTTCCACACCCTGTGACTGCTTTTACTTTCCCTGTCCCGCTGTCCCTGGGTGAGTCGTCCCCATCCCCTTGTGTTTTGCCTGCTTACAGGATCAGGGGTGGACACCTGGAGCCCCTCACCTTCCCACCCCTTCCCACCAATGAATGAACTGAATTATTTTATTATTTTTTCCTTATAATTGCTCCATATGCTTTATAATTCTTCCTTATTGAAGATGGCTGTGCATGGTGGGGGGCAGGGGCTGTCCAGACCCCCCTGCACCCCCATTCCCACCCACAACAGGAGGGGCAATATCCGGGGACGTTTAAAGGAGTCCAAGGAGCGTCCCATGGCTCAGCCCCGGGGCTGGGGTGGGCTGGGGAGGTGTCAGGTTCAGCTCTGGTCTCTGCCAGTGTGCGTGTGTCAGCTGTGGGTGTGCGTGGGGTTGTGAGTGCCTGTGTTCTTACAGGGGAGATGTGTATGTGTAGGGGCACTCTGTGCACACCCCTGTCCACTCACACCCACTGCGGGGTAACACCCCGTGTCCAGTCACATCCTTGTGTCCGTTCACACCTCAGTGTCCATTCGGTCTCAGTGTCCGGTCACACCCTGTGTCCATTCATACCCCTTTCTGGTCACACCCAGTATCCATTCACACCCCTGTGTCCATTCACAAACCTGTGTCCGGTCACGCCGTGTCCACTCTCCCCTGTCCGGTCACACCTCAGTGCTCGGTGACCCCCAGTGTCCACTGTCCCCTGTCTGGTCACACCCCAGTGTCCTGTCACACCCAGTGTCCGGTCACCCAGTGTCCACTCTCCCCTGTCCGGTCACCCAGTGTCCACTGTCCCCTGTCCGGTCACACCCAGTGTCCTGTCACACCCAGTGTCCACTGTCCCCTGTCCTGTCACACCGCTGGGGTCGCCGCCGGCGCGGAGCCCGGGGGGCGTGGTCAGTGTTTATAAATGGGCGTGGTCAGTGCCGTGAGGGGCGTGGCCTGCGCGCAGTTGAGAGGGGCGTGGTCGAGACGAGCTGCTGCCCTGGTGCCGCTGCGGCCGTTGCCGAGGCGCCAGCCAATGGGCGGGCGCGTTGCTAGGAGGTGGTAGCCAATGGCCGCGCGCGTTGCTGTTGCCGGGCGGCCCGTACCGGCCGTACCGGGGCGATGCCGGTCCCGGCCCTGCCGGGCCATGGAGATCCGCTGCGGGGGTCTCCTCTTCAGCTCCCGCTTCGACTCGGGGAACCTGGCGCACGTAGAACAGGTGCGGCCGACCGAGGCGGGGGGCGGCCCCGCCGCCCGCGCCAACGCTCTCCCCGCCGCCGACTACGAGTTCAATGTGTGGACGCAGCCCGACTGCGCCCACACTGAGTATGAGAACAGCAACAGGTACCGCTGGGCGGGGGAACCGGGAAGGGGTGACTGGTACCGGGCGGGGCAGCCGGGCTCCGGATGGATTCCCCTGGGAATGGTTCTAGCGGGGGGCCGGGAGTGGCAGGGGCGGTGCGGCGCTGTCGGTGGGGCTGGGGGCTGAGGAAGGGGGCTGGGGCAGCCGGTGGGAGGGGGTTCGGGGGGCGTGGGCCCTCCCCGGGGGGTCTGACCGGCCCTGGAGGAACTGGGTGGTACCCCGCAGGGGTGGGTGCCTCGGGGAGACGGAGCGGTGGGGCTGGGGTCTGAGGAAAGGGGCTGGCGGAGGAGGTAACGGGGTCAGAGGGGCCCGGGGACGGGGTCCTGGTTCCGCCCCCGCCGGGGCTCTGACAGCTCCTGGTGAGGCCCGGTGGGTGGGAGAGACACCGGAGAGCTCGGGGACGGCCGGGCAGCGGCTGAGGCGGCGCCGCTCCATCCCTCCCCAGGTCCTGGTTCTACTTCAGCGTGCGGGGGGGTGCCCCGGGGAAGCTGATCAAGCTGCACATCCTGAACATGAACAAGCAGAGCCGGCTGTACGCTCAGGGCATGACCCCCTTCGTGCGCACCCTGCCCATGCGCCCGCGCTGGGAGCGCATCCGGCAGCGGCCCAGCTTCCAGGTGAGAGAGGAGCGCTGCCGGTGCCCGGGGTGCGGCTCAGGCAGTCAGGGACCCTGTGCTCGGGGCTAGGGCAGCTCTGGGGGCACAGCCACCCTTTGCTTGCTGCACTGGGGACATTCTGCTGGGTTGCTGGGGCAGTTGGTTTGTTCCTGCCGTCTTCAAGGGAGGGGCAGGAGCAGCAAGAGCTGCTCTGCCATGGGGATCGCCAAGGGCCAGTGGCCATGGGCACCCTCAATGCCTGGTGGCGGCCAGAGGAGAGCAGCAGGGGCTGTGCTGGGGTTGCTGTGCCCCTGAGCCCCTGCCCAGCCCTCCTCACGTTCATGGCAGGTGGTGGAGACTCAGTTTGTGCTGTCCTTCGTGCATCGCTTCCTGGAGCACCGCGGGGCCACCACCTACTTCGCCTTCTGTTACCCCTTCTCCTACACCGAGTGCCAGGACATGCTGGCACAGCTGGATGGCCGCTTCCAGGACTGCAGGCACATGTCCCCCAGCAGGTGTGCCCCTCACTTTCTCTTTCCTGGCTTTTGTCCCGCCCTCCTGGCCCTCACGCCTTTCCTGGTCTGTGCCTGCTTGGGATTTTCCCCCTGGGGAAGCTCTTTCTGTAGCAGGAGTGTCTCTGTGGCCTCCCCATAGCTGCCTGGCCCATGCTTCTCTGTGCTCCAGCTCTGCACAAGTAGAGCTCGCCCTGAGCTACCCACGGGATTCCAGAGGATCCCTTATTGTTCTGGAACTCAGTCCCTCCTGCCAGAATGGGTTATTTCCCTGGTGGCATGAATCCCTCAGTGCCGTGTCCCTCCTGCTGGGAAGCTTTATCTCCCTGCTGGGGTGACCTGACCTTCTGTGCTGGGTCTGTCTGTGCATGAGCTGATCCCCCACTGCTCCCACAGCTGGGGGGTTGGGCAGTGCAAACCCCAGCCCTGGGCCCCCTCCTTACCCTGAAGGAATGGCTGCTCATGTTCCCAGTAAACTCTGAGGGTATCTAACAGCAAACAGCCCAGATGTGGGGATGTAGCTCCTCGTGGGGCTGCTCAGCTCCCAGAGCACAGAGCTGTGAGCTCGGGCAGCATTCCTGACCCAGCTGGGAGCCCTCTTGCTCCTGGGGCTGGCTGACATCCCTTCTCACCCCACAGCCCCCTTGACTCGGTTTACTACCACCGGGAGCTGCTGTGCCACTCCCTGGACAAGCTGCGTGTGGACCTGCTGACCATCACCTCGTGCCATGGCATGCAGGAGAAGAGGGAGCCCCGGCTGGACAAGCTTTTCCCAGACACCAGCACACCCCGGCCTCGCTGCTTCACTGGAAAGAGGGTGAGAGATCATTCCAGTTTGGGGGCTGGGCCAGGCATTGGGGGCCAGCAGCCCCTGTGTATTGGCACCTTGCTGCAGCCCCCATGTCTGTGAGCAGAAAGGCATCGTGTCCCCCAGAGGGGGAGCATTTGGGCAGAGTTTGTGGAGCAAATTCTGTGAGACCCTTCATTATTGCAGCATCCTGGTGCAGGCCAACACCTCCCTCACCCCGTCTGTTTGTCCCCAGGTGTTTTTCCTCAGCAGCAGAGTCCACCCAGGAGAAACCCCCTCCAGCTTCGTCTTCAACGGCTTCCTGGACTTCATCCTGCGGGAGGAGGATCCCCGTGCCCAGATGCTGAGGAGGATGTTTGTCTTCAAGCTCATCCCCATGCTGAACCCCGACGGGGTGGTGCGGGGCCACTACCGGTGAGTGCTGGGCTCTCCTGGCTCTGTTTCCTGGGATCCTTTGGGCTGGAAAAGTCCTCTGAGACCACTGAATCCAACTGCTCCTCCAAGAAATAGAAGCAGAAACCGTTTATTTGAATGTTGGTTGATAGATGTGAACAAAAGGTGAGTGTCCTTCACTGATGGGTGTGGAAAGGAAAAGGCTGTGAGTTTGCTGAAGAAGGGATCTCAGAAAGCTGATTCTATTATTTTTGTAAAATCTTTAAAAAATCGTAGAATGCTGGACTTACTTGGGTTGGAAAAGGCCTGTGAGACCATTGAATCCAACCATCCCCAGCACTGCTGAGGCCACCACTGACCACTGTCCCCAAGTGCCACATCCACACAGCTTTTAAATCCCTTCAGTGGTGGGGACTCCACCTCTGCCCTGGGCAGCCAGTGCTAGGGCAGGACAGCCCTTTCTGTGAAGAAAGTGTTCCCAATATCCAACCTAAACCTTCCCTGGTTCAACTTGAAGCTGTTCCCTCTTGGTCCTGTCCCTTGTTCTCTTGGAGCAGAACCCAAACCTCCTCCATGGCTCCATCTTCCTGTCAGGGAGTTGCGGGGAGTGACAAGGTGCCCCCTGAGTGTCCTTTTCTCCAGGCTCAGCCTGTCCAGCTCCCTCAGCCACTCCTGGTGCCCCAGCCCCTTCCCCAGCTCTGCTGCTGTCTCTGGGGAGGATGGTGCAGGGCTCTACCCCTGGTGCATTGTCAGTCTCTGGCTGCTGTTCTCCAGGGCAGAGCCCAAAGCCCTCGGCATGCCGAGGTGAGCTCAGCCCCGCTGGGGTGCCCTGGGGTGCTCACATCCCTCCCTCTCCCTGCAGAACCGACTCTCGGGGGGTGAACCTGAACCGGCAGTACCTGCACCCCGACGCCGAGCTGCACCCCGCCGTCTACGGGGCCAAGGCCGTGCTGCTCTACCACCACGTCCACAGCCGCGTCCTGCCGGGCGCCCCGGACTGGAGGACGTTTGTCTCCCCGCTCAGCAGCATCTCGCTGAGCTTCAGATCTCCCAACTGCCCCGTCGCGGCCGTGGAGGGCCCGTTATCAGAGCTGGACAAAACCAACAACCTCCGCAACTCCCCCGGCGCCTGGCGTGCCGGCGCCTCCCAGCTGTCAGCCGGCACGGAGCCGGCCTCCTGGATCCTCCCAGCCAGCCACAGCACCGAGCACTGTGAGGAGGGGCCCTGGGCGCCTCCCCCAGCCCCCGTCCCCGAAGGGGAGCCCCCCGAGCCCATTGCACCCCGGGACAGTGGCCTGGCTTACTACGTGGACCTGCACGGCCACGCGTCCAAGCGCGGCTGCTTCATGTACGGCAACAGCTTCAGCGACGAGAACGACCAGGTGGGGGCACAGACAAAATCTGAGACCCTCGTGCTGCTCTGCCCCTACCTAGGGTCCCAGTGCTCCTGCTGCTGGGAGAGAGGCATGGGACACCTGTCAGAGGGGTTTTCCTTCTCCTTTTCTTCTTTCTCTTTTCCTTCCTTCCTCCTCCTTTCTTCTTCTTCCTTCTCTCTCTCCTCCCGCAGTCTGGTGACCGGGGCAGCAGGAGGAGGTCTTAGATTCCCCCCAGGAGCTGGTGTGGGTCAGCAGGGTGTCCTCCCAGCTGGCTGTCAGGAGAGCCCATCGGGAGCTGGGCAGGGGGTGGGCAGCACGCCCTGGGCACAGCTGGACCTTGTGAGACCCTACAACTGTGGTCAGAGTGGGCTGTGGTGCAACCCCGTGCTTGGCACTGGTCCCACTGGAGCAGGACAAGCAGCCAAGGGCCCCCAGTCACCCCTGTTGCTCCCTGCACTCTGCAGGTGGAGAACATGCTGTTCCCCAAACTCATCTCCCTGAACTCCCCTCACTTTGACTTCACGGGCTGCAACTTCTCGGAGAAGAACATGTACGCCCGGGACAAGCGGGACGGGCAGTCCAAGGAGGGCAGCGGGCGCGTGGCCATCTACAAGGCCCTGGGCATCATCCACAGGTAGGGCAGCCCAGCCTGGCACAGGTGCTTGTGCTGGGTGGGGCGGGTTGGACAAAGGGGGAGCCAGTTCCAGGGGACAGACACGTCCCCTGTGGCCCCAGGGCGGCTCAGCAGTGGCTGGGCCTGGTTGTGCCAGGTGCTGCTGTGTTCCCAGGACACGGGGTCAGCCAGGCTCCTTTCCTTCCTGTCCCTCTCCATCCCTCCTGCAGCTGCTCTGCCTTCTTCTCCCTGCTCTTGCACAGCTTTGTGAGAGGAGTTCTACTCTTTCCTGGGTGTTCCTGTCCATACTGAGCTGTAATTAAGTAGAGGCACAGCATCCCCATGGCTCTGTGTGTGAGTCCAGCCTCAGCCCATCAGTGATCCCATGAGTTGGGGATAGCTGTGATCCACCCTCTCCCCCATGGGATGGGATATTCCTGGCCTGTTCCTGTGCTGGGAGCATACCACAGGGGCAGGCAGCCAGGCCCACAGAGGTTCTCTCAGGTTCCTCAGCACTTGCTGTGTGCTCAGCACTAATCCAGGCCCACAGGAACACACACATGGGCTCTGGGATTGGGTCACTGGGGTACTCTGCTCAGTGACTGACCTGGAGTAGCCCAGGTTGTTGATCCAACAGCAACATCCCAAAAAGTGCTCACAGTGCTCACAGTGCTCACAGTGCACATGTGGTCACTCAGGCAGACTGGGACAGAGCTGCTCAGGTTTTCTGCTGTGCTGGCCCTGCAGCTGTCTCTGGGCAGTGGGACAGATGGGAGCCATCCCAGCAGGCAGCTCCTGGCCCACACTTCATCCCTCCTCCTCTGGGAGGATGTGATCCAAGGCACCCTGAGGGTCAGGGGAAGGCTGTAGCCACCCACTCCCTGGATTGTTGGTGTTGATATCAGATAATTCCCTTTCTCTACCCATCAGGGACCCACCCATTCCCCATCACGCTCCAGAGATGACCAAGAGGTCTCCTCACAGGAACCTTGGCACTTTGGTGTCACCCTCAGGGCCCAGACCTCCATCCCAAATTCGCATCATGCTGATCTCTGGTACATCCATTCATCCCCACACAGGGCTCGGGCCGTTCCTGCCATCGGAGGGCGCTGTCCTCAAAACCCTGCCACTTTCCCTGCACTTCCATGTCCTTTGGAGCAGGACCTCCTTTCCCTGCACCTGTATGTTCTCTGGAGCAGGACCCCCTTCCTGCTGCAATGGGACCCCCTTCCCAGTGCTGAGTCCGCTGAATCCCGGGGGAGTAGTGTAGGCTGCCCCCAGTCCTGCTGTGGGTTTGTGGGGTAACAGGGGCTCCCTCCTGCCCCACAGCTACACCCTGGAGTGCAACTACAACACGGGGCGCTCTGTGAACAGCATCCCGGGGGCGTGCCACGACAACGGCCGTGCCAGCCCGCCGCCGCCGCCCGCCTTCCCCTCCCGCTACACCGTGGAGCTCTTCGAGCAGGTACCGGGGAGCCTGCCTGGGGAGGGAGGTACGGGGGCTGGGGCTTCTTGCCTCCACTTGCTTTGCTGCGCCAAGCTCTAGGGAGCTGCCCCTCTCCCCAGTGCCCCCATTCCCTGGCATTCTGCCTTCCTGGAATCCTCCCTTCCTGGTGCCTCCATCTCCCCTCGTGCCCCCCTTCTCCTGCTGGCTTCCTCTCCCTGTGAGCCCATCACTACCGCTTCTCTCTCCAGTGCCCCCCACCGCATCCTTCCTTCCCTGTGTCCCCCTTTCATCCCCCATCCTTCCTCTCTTGCTGTGCTCCCCTTCTCACCCTCCCACTCTCACCAGTGCCCCTTTTTTTGTGCCCCGCACTGTGCTGTCCCCTCGTGGGCCCTGACGTGTGCCCTGTCCCGGGCAGGTTGGCCGGGCGGTGGCGGTGGCGGCCCTGGACATGGCTGACTGCAACCCCTGGCCTCGGATCGTGCTGTCGGAGCACTCCTGCCTGGGCAACCTGCGCGCCTGGATGCTGAGGCACGTCCGGGGGCTGCGCGGCGCCGGCGGGGCCCCGCGGAGGAGAGGAGGTGCCAGGACCCCCCCCAGGAGCTCCACGTAAGGGCTGGCTGGGGCGAGCGTGGGAGCTGCAGGATAACGGCACTTAGAGGTGATAAATGTCCCCAAGTGAGTCACCTGCCAGGGTCACCTGCCCTGGCCCTAGCTCTTTCAAGCTCTGGGAACTGCGGTTGTCAGTCCCTCTGCTCCGAGCCGTCAGCAGAGAAAGGGCAGAGAGTGAACTGGTTGGGGTTTGCCTGCCCCAGCAGTCTGGGAGGTCTCTCCTGAATCGCCTCCGGCACGGGACTGGGTTGGGAGAGGCTGAGGGAGCTGGGCGGCTCAGCATGGAGAAGAGGAAGCTCGGGGGGACCTTCTTCCTCTCCATAGCTCCCTGACAGCAGGGTGAAGCCAGGAGGAGGTTGGGCTCTGCTCCCAGGGAACAAGGGACAGGACAAGGGGAAATGGCCTCGAGTTGTGCCAAGGGAAGTTCAGGTTGGATATTGGGAACAATTTCTTCATGGAAAGGGCTGTCCAGCACAGGCTGCCCAGGGCAGGGATGGAGTCTCCATTTCTGGAGGGATTTAAAAGCCCTGTGGATGTGGCACTTGGGGCTGCGGGTCAGTGGTGGCCTGGGCAGTGCTGGGGAAGGGTTGGACACGATGGTCTCTAAGGACTTCTCCAACCTCAGCAATTCCATGGTTTGGGACCGGGGCTGAGGAGGTGGGAACCCTGAGACAGCGATGTGCAGCGCAGGGCACTGGGGCTGCAGCTCTCAGGGACAGTCCTGGTGACACCCTTGTCCCCAGCTGTTCCCCATCTCCTGAGAAGTCCAGGCCTGTGCCAGAGGCAGTGCCGCAGCCGCTCGGCACTCGGAGCTGTGCCCTGATGGAGGGTGGAGGGTGCAGAGGGGAGCCCCCTCCCCGTGCTGGGCTCACCCCCGTCTCTCACCCCTCCAGTGGGCTGCCCACCTCGGCCTCTGACAACGCACTGACACGTGCCAGGAGCTTCAGCAACGGCACCAGCGGGAGCGGGGGCAGCCAGCAGGAGTCCCCCCGGATCCGAGCCTCCCCCAGCTTCACCTTCGGCAGCCCCAGGCCCCCGGCTGCGGCCGTGGCCCCCCAGAGCCCCCCGAGTGGCAGCAGCCCGGCCCTGGGCACAGGTAAGCCGGGCTGGGGCCCCCTTGCCCGCCTGCTGCGGGGCCTGTCCAGCTGCTGTGCAGGACCACAGCCGTGAGGGGGCCAGTGCTGGCTTCTCCGGGGCTGGGACACAGGGACGGTGGGTTTGTGTGAACACTGAGGGTGAGGGTCCTCAGCTGACACTGCACAGCAAGACCTGCAGCTTTACAGCCCAGCTGAGCTCCTGCTCCACGGCCCTTCAGCCCTGGCTGGGCAGGAGCTGCTGCTGCTCCACTGGGATGTGGGGATCCTGGGCGCTGGGGCTGCAGGAGATGCCCCCCTCCAGTGCTGGGGCCAAGGGGCTTCTGGAGAAGCCAGCACAGAAAACCTTTGCTCAACTTGCCACTGTTCCTAAACATTCCTGAGGCCAGCAGTGACACACCAAAAAGTGCCTTTCACTTCTTTAGGCACTGGCTGGGCAGCAGTGGGTTGTGACCTGTGGCTGTGGTGAGCTGGCAGGGGGCACCAGGGGGTTTCCAACATGCAGAGTCCCCTCTGGTGGGGCTGATGTGCTGCAGTGGAGTGCCAAAGTCAGGCACTGCTATGCCCCCTGTGCCAGCACTGCCACTGTGGGGCAGGGGGTGGGGGCTGTGGGGGGCAGCAGTGGCAGGGGAAGCCCTGCAGCCCCTGTGGGGCTCAGCCCTGGGAGCACTGTGCTCCAAAGCCTCCCAGGGCTGGGTGTGCCTGAAGCTGTGCTTGTGTTGACCTGTGCATTCCTCTGGTGTTCGTCGCGTTGTCCTCGGGGTTTGCTGCCCAGCCCTCTGTCGTGACTGTGTCTTGTCTGCCATGAGAACGTGGTGGGGAGGAAATAAAAGGCTGATGTTCTCATGGGCACGTTGTTCCGTCTGTTCCTTTGGCTGGGCCCTCCTGGAGCGACCCCTGGCCCCAGCCCTGGCTGAAGGGACTGGGGACAGCTGGGGACATGAGCAGGGACAGACCGTGTGAGCCAGAGGGGCAGAGCCTGGTCTGTGGTGTCCCCAGGACTGACTGGGGTTTCCTGCCTCCCTGGCCCGTGGTCCCCACTGCCACAGCCTCCTCCAGCCCAGTGAGTGCCCCAAGGCACACTGCAGCCTCATGCTGGCACCAGGACCCGGCTCTCCCTCCCCTGCCCTGGCATCAGCTTCCCCTGCTCCCTGCCTGCCCACTCCAGCCCTCCCTGGCAGCTCTCCCAGCACCTTCTCTCCTCAGTGTCAGCACCAGTGTCCACGGGGATCAGGGATGCTCTGAGCTCTGGCTTTGCTGGTGCCCTCCCTGTGGCTGTGCCAGCCAGCCCCTGCCCTCCCCAGGCACAGGGGAGGAGCTGAGAATGCCAGGGCAGGGGCTGGATGGCACAGGGGGAAGATCCTGTTGTCCTGGTCTCATCCCACCCTCCACCTCCTTCCCCACGTCCCACTCCAGCCTGGCCGTGCCCTGGGCAGCCCAGAGCTGTGCTCATGCTGTGGTGAGGGGGTGATAAAATCTTGCTCATGGCCAGAATGGAATAAGCTGTGTGAAGATTTATCAATCCAATACCTCTGAGGGTGTCCTGTGCTTCTCAGAACGGCTTAGTGATAGCCAGAGGCAGCTCTTCAAAGGTGTTTTATAAAACAATGTTTTAATAAAAGCAAAGTAACAAGAAATAAGACAGAAATAAAAGGAGAAGCTGAGCACAGGTGTCAGAGAAGCCCCTGACACCTTGTTACAGCACCCAAAAAAGCCCAGAGCACCTCTGTGCTCATCCTTAAGCACGGAATGACCCAGGAGGGTTCTGTGGGCAAAGTGCCAATAGAAACAGCTGCAGCTTTGAGAAACATCCCAAAGATCCACCAGTTCCCCTGTGCTGGCACTGGGCCAGTTACAATGGGGAGACTCTGGGAAATTCTAGTTTAACTTCCTTACGTGTTCTAAGGTAAACCAAAACTTCTTCCCTTATACAGAAGCACCTGCTCAGGTGTGGGGGTGCATTGCTACATTTCACCCTAAATTATTACAAAAAAATTTTAAAAATAAGAAAATTAGTTACTTTGAAAAAATTCTCACCTTTGTTAATGATTGTGTTAATAACTTATTGTTGCTTAATAATTTGGTTCTATAGCTAAACTGTTGGTTTATGGATTAAATAATTTTGAGTTTGGTACCTTCTCTTCTTTCTTAGCTAATTATTTCAATTGGTAATATTTTAAGATGAAAATTTACTCTCTTTGCTTATTAATCTTATTTTATCTTTTTTGAGGGGAGAGATTTTTTCAAGTTAACCATATTCTCTTGTCTGCACAGGTTTTGGGCTAATGAAACTTGTAACTCTCTTCTTAACATGCAGTTTAAGAACAAGCTAATAACATTGATCTGATAGTGATAACTCACTAAACTGGATTTTTCTGGACAGGAGAGATTAAAAAACATATATAGAGAGTTTTGTTCAAATATATATATATATATGTATATATATAGCACATATTCCCCCCACACCCTTTTTATTGTTTGTTTGGGGGGTTTTTTTGGGTTTGGTTTTTTTTTTTTTTTCAGTTATTTCTGTGCTTTTTCTATAATAGATTGGTTTTTGAATGAATTAGTTTTGTTCTGTGGTAATTTTGATATTTTATATGCTGAAAAACTTAAGAATCTTAAGAACTGTATGTTTAGGAATGAGAAATGCTTGCAAGAAATATTTAAATAATGTTTTTGGGTTTTTTTCTCCTTCATGTGCTGAGGCAGAACTTACTTTAAAAAGCGTGCAGTTAGACAAGTGAATTTCTTTGAATTGCTTAAATGGTTGATATTGGGTGATGTCTATTTGCTTTTAATTTTGAGGGTGTAACTTTTATTCCTACTGTTAGGAGGGTTAACTTTTGATTATTGGGATATGATGGCTTTTGTCAGATTTTGAGATATGTGAGACACTTTTTACAAGTGCTGATGTAGTTTTGCCATAAAACTTAGGAATTTAGTGTTTGGTCTAATACATGTGATGTAATATGGCTGCTGTTGAGAAAAAGGAAAAAGATTAGTATTTTAAAGTAAATTTTATAATTGATTGGAACTTTTTCTTGAGTAGAGAGAGGTCTTTGCTTTTTTTTTTTATCAAACTTGTAACATATAAAGAATTTATTAATAGGAAATATGAACTTTTAAAAGCATGTAGACAGCTGCTCTTTTGATTTTGAGATATGGCTTTTAGTCTTTCTTAAAATCTGATTTCTATATTTTGGTGTCTGGATTTTGCTTTATGGCTATGAGGTTTTAAGAAATTTTTTTAGCTATTTATAAAAACAAATTGTTTTTAGGGGTGTATTAACTTTAAAAGGTTTTTAAATTATTTTCAAATATTAATTTTATAATTAGAGGATTTTTTTGTAATATTTACAAGGGTCATTTGTAAAAACTTTTGAATTTTGAATTAACTATTCCAAATAAATATATGGGCAAGCAAAATATTTTTGCCAAATCTTTTCCTGTAAAGGAAAAATTATTTAGGAATTCGCTTTTATAATTAGCTTGTAATATAGATTTTTGGGTAAGTTATAATTGACAAAATTTTAAAAAATATTAAAGTCACCAGATGATTTTCTCTTGACATTTCAATGAAATATTAATTTATAAAGTGGGACTTTTTCTTAAAGCTGTAAATAAAAGAATAGGTTAGGTTCTAAGGTATTCTGAGATTCCTCTTTGGTGAATTTCTTGTGATGATTTTATCGTCGTGTCATGTCCTTGGACACTATAAATCTTGTCTCTTGTGCTGCTGAGATGACAGATAGCTGATGCTGCTTTATGGAGTTCTGTTTCTAAAAGTTTCTTCTCTTTTGCGAGTTACATTTTTCCTCCTTGCAGCTCATTTGATTCTCTTGTAAACGAGGCTGCTTTTATCTCCCAACACCAACACACCAGAGTGGTTTGGCTGGGTCTAAATGTCGTCCCCTCTCGCTGCCGCCGTGGGCTGTGTCCCGTGTGTCTGTGTCCCGTGTGTCTGTGTCCTGTGTGGCTGTGTCCGTGGGCTGTGTCCCGTGGGCTGTGTCCCGTGGGCTGTGTCCATGGGCTGTGTCCCATGGGCTGTGTCCCGTGTGTCTGTGTCCCGTGGGCTGTGTCCCGTGGGCTGTGTCCCGTGTGTCTGTGTCCCCTGGGCTGTGGGATGTCTCCAGGGCAGGAGCTGGCTGTGTCCCGTGGGCTGTGTCTGTGGGCTGTGTCCCGTGGGCTGTGTCCAATGTGCTGTGTCCATGGGCTGTGTCTCCAGGGCAGGAGCTGGCTGTGTCCCGTGGGCTGTGTCTGTGGGCTGTGTCCTGTGTGTCTGTGTCCCGTGTGTCTGTGTCCCGTGGCTGTGTCCCGTGGCTGTGTCCCCTGGGCTGTGGGATGTCTCCAGGGCAGGAGCTGGCTGTGTCCCGTGTGTCTGTGTCCCATGGCTGTGTCCCGTGGGCTGTGGGATGTCTCCAGGCCAGGAGCTGACTGTGTCCCGTGTGTCTGTGTCCCGTGTGTCTGTGTCCCGTGGGCTGTGTCCCGTGTGTCTGTGTCCGTGGGCTGTGTTCCGTGGGCTGTGGGCTGTCTCCAGGGCAGGAGCTGGCTGTGTCCCGTGTCCCGGCTGCTGTCCCCCGCTGTCACTCGTGTCGTTTCGCTGCAGGGCAGACCTCGCTCCGGGCTGGTGTCCGTGTGTCCTTGTCCCACGGGGCTCGGGGTGACAGAGCCCTCGGCCTGGTGTTGGTCTCCTCGGGCAGCCCCGGGGGCTCTCGTGTCCAAGGCAGCAGCAGGTTGTGGGATCTGTGAAAGCTGCTCTAACTCGGGCTTTGTTTTACTCCTGGCTGAATCAGTCCAGCCGGTCTTGATCTGATCTTCATGTCATCTTCAAAGCTCTGTTTGCTCTTGCCCAGGCCTCTTGGTTATCAAACTGGCTGGGCTAATTCTGTTCTCATCCTGTGTCCACAGCCAGGATTCCATCCGAGGGGTGAGAACTTGAGTTTATTTCTGCAGATGTAAAATCCGAATTGTTTGTTTCTGATTATTCCACTTCTCATCGGTCACCTGCTCTTCTGGCAGCTGGAAACTCGGGATTTTAAGGTCCTTTTGCCACTCTTTGTTTCTGCCACCTTGAGTAATGCTTTGAGCTGCTGTGGTTTCCTTGCTTTGTGTCATTGTCCCTGTGCCTGTCACACAGCCCATACTTTCTCTGTACCTCCTGCCCTGGAGTCCCCGGGCTGCCCTGAACTGAGCTGATGCTGCAGACGGTGGCTGCAGTGCCTGTGACAGCCGTGTGACCCTGCAGGCAGGGAGAGCTGCCCTGGAGCCCCAGCCTTGGTCTGGGCAGGATCTGTCCCTTCTCCCAGGCTCTCCCCAGGCAGCTGCCCGTTCCCCGGGTGTCTGTGGCCGGGGCGGGTTTGCTGTGTGCTCACCTTCCAGCAGCACAGCACGGCACAGCTTTGCAGCCACCTCTCACAGCAGAGTTATCCCAGGGCAACACACCATGACCCTGGGGTGCACACTGTGGCCCTGGGGTGACATTGTGACTCTGGGGTGCACACCATGGTTCTGGGGTGACATTGTGACTCTGGGGTGCACACCGTGGCCCTGGGGTGCACATTGTGGCCCTGGGGTGCACATTGTGGCCCTGGGGTGCACACTGTGGTCCTGGGGTGATATTGTGGCCCTGAAGTGACCTTGTGTCCCTAGGGAGCACACCGTGGTCTTGGGGTGCACATTGTGGCCCTGGGGTGCACAGTGTGGTCCTGGGGTGACACTGTGGCCCTGGGGTGCACATTGTGGCCCTGGGGTGCACATTGTGGTCCTGGGGTGACATTGTGACTCTGGGGTGCACACCATGGTTCTGGGGTGACATTGTGACCCTGGGATGACATTGTGGCCCTGGGGTACCCACTGTGGCCCTGGGGTACCCACTGTGGCCCTGGGGTGCACATTGTGGCCCTGGGGTGCACACTGTGGCCCTGGGGAGCACACTGTGGCCCTGGGGTGACATTGTGACTCTGGGGTGCACACTGTGGCCCTGGGGTGCACACTGTGGTCCTGGGATGCACACTGTGGCCCTGGGGTGACACTGTGGCCCTGGGGTGACATTGTGTCCCTGGGGAGCACACCGTGCCCCTGAGGTGCACATTGTGGTCCTGGGGTGCACACCGTGGCCCTGGGGTGACATTGTGTCCCTGGAGTGCACACCGTGCTCCCTGGTAGCCCCTCCTGTGGCCTTGCTGTCTCGGTGCTGTTCATTCCCACCTTCTCCCCTGCAGAGCACAGAAAAGCTGCACCGAAATAAGCTGCACCGAAATAAGCCGCCCTCTGGGGGAAGGGGATCGGCCTCCGAGATGCCAGCCCGTGTTCCCACGGTCACCGGAGCCGGGAGCGTGCTTTACTGTGCTCAGGGGGGTCACCCTGTGCTTTACTGTGCTCAGGGGGGTCACCCTGTGCTTTACTGTGCTCACAGTGGTCACCCTGTGCTGTCCTGTGCTCAGTGGTCACTCTGCTGTCCTGTGCTCAGGGTGGTCACTCTGTGCTGTCCTGTGCTCACAGTGGTCACCTTGTGCTGTCCTGTGCTCAGGGTGGTCACCCTGTGCTCAGGGGGGGTCACTCTGCTCTCCTGTGCTCAGGGCGGTGATTCGGGTGATAATTAGGGCGGTAATTCGGGCGGTGTTTGGGCTAGGTCAGCGCACAGCAGGGACGTGTCCCCGTCCTCCGGGAGGGGACATTGTGGCTGTCGGAGTGGCCGTGCTGCGGGCAGGGTTCGGTGCTTTATCCGCCCACCAAGGCGCTTTGCAGCTTTTCACCTTTGCAGCCTTGCAGCTCTGCAGCTTTGCAGGTTTTCACCTTTGCAGCCTTGCAGCCTTTCTCCCCGCACTAAGATGGCTCTGGAAGCCACGTGGCTGCTCGCAGGGGAAATATTTTTTCGGCGCGTTTTTTTGAAATTTCTGTGCGGCGTTGTTCGAGTTGGCGTTTCGTTCCAGGATTACTGGTAGAAGGGGAAGAGCAGGAACAGAAGGAATAAGGGACACAGGGGACAAAGCTCACTCGCACGGCCAGCCGTGTTCCCTTCCTGCGCGGGGGAAAGTTGGGACAGGGAAAAAGCAGGGTTTGAACCGTCCAGATCCATCTCGTTCTGCTTCTTAGGGTCACTGTGAGGAACAGACTTCTTCAGGACCACAGGATTAAAGTCTGCTTTTTTCTTTTCCTCCTACTTGGTTGCAGCTCCCGTTTTTGGTTTTGGTTTTTGTTTTTTTTTTGTTTTTTTTTTTGGTTTTTTTTTTTTTTTTTTTTTTTTTTTTTGGTTTGGCTTGTTGATTTTTTTTTTTTAACGTTGTAATTTGAGTTACTCTAGGTTTTTTTTCTGCTACTTTTGGAGGTGTGTCACAACTGGTCCAGCGAGCTCTTTCACTTTCTGATGTTACCAAGTTTCACTTAAATCTCTCTTTTTCCCTCCAGATTCTTATCTTTCACCCCACTCTTTCTTCCGCTAAGGTAGTGTTCTTGGGCTTTTTACAGACACATTTTAACGAGTCTTTTGAGCTGTTTCTTCTCAAATTAAAGTCTTAAATTGTTAATTTATAATTAAAATAAAAGTCTCGCTGACTACTACAAAACTGGGGACTTCTTTCACTCACTCGAGTGACTTCTTGAGGCTTTCCCTTGGTTGTCTCCTGGTTTCCTCAGATACGCTGTGATTTCTGCCTGCAGTTTGGGCTCTGCCAAACTCGGGGTCCTCTCTTCATCGAGAAAAATCATCTCTTACACTTCCCTTTGTGTTCTAGGATCCAGCTCTGGCAAACACTCGTTTTCAGCTCTCAGCCCCACAAATCCAGGGGTTTTTAACAATGTAAAAACCTGCTCAGGCCCGCATTAAAAAAACAAAAGCCAAGGGATAAATCTAGCCTGTGTAGACTGAGGGCACCTCTACAAAAAACCTGAACAGGTCCACCTAATAGCAGGGTCTCTGTTCCCGGTGGCATTTGATAAAATCTTGCACGTGGCCAGAATGGAATAAGCTGTGTGAAGATTTATCAATCTAATACCTCTGAGGGCGTCCTGCACTTCTCAGAATAGTTTAGTAACAGCGAGGCAGCTCTTCAAAGGTGTTTTATACAACAATGTTTTAATAAAAGCAAAGTAACAAGAACTAGACAGAAATAAAAGGAGAAGCTGAGCACAGGTGTCAGAGAAGCCCCTGACACCTTGTTACAGCACCCCAAAAAGCCCAGAGCACCTCTGTGCTCATCCTTAAGTGCTGAATGACCCAGGAGGGTTCTGTGGGCGAAGTGCCAATAGAAACAGCTGCAGCTTTGAGAAACATCCCAAAGATCCACCAGTTCCCCTGTGCTGGCACTGGGCCAGTTCCAATGGGGAGACTGTGGGAAATTCTAGTTTAACTCCCTTAAGTGTTCTAAGGTAAACCAAAACTTCTTCCCTTATACAGAAGCACCTGCTCAGGTGTGGGGGTGCAGTACTACAAGGGGGTCTCTGCCAGACCCCCAGTGACACCCCCAGCTGCTGTTGGCCTTTGCTGGCTGAGCTTGGTCACCAGGTTGTGCTGTTTTAGTCCAGGTGAAGCCACCAAGGGCTCCTGCTTGCAGGGTCCCATTTGCTGTGGGGTCTGGCCCTGGTTTCACCCCAGTGGGCAGTGAGGCTCCCACCTCACTTCTTCAGTGGGATGGGGAGAAGTCTGGGCTGGGACAAAGACTTGAACCAGGTGAGCAGAAACTGGGAGCAAAACTGAGGCAACTCAGGTGTGTTCCTTCAGTGCTGTCCACTGCAGCCAGGCCCCCAAACACCTTCCTTTTCCCCCCAGCTCCCCTGGCTGAGAAGATGTCCCATGCCCTGGGACATACCCTGGTTCAGAGGGCCTGGCTGTGCCCCCAGCTCCTCACTCCTGCTCAGCCTGGCCACGGGAAACCAAGGCAGGACCGTGCCTGGAGCTGGGGCCAGGCATGTGCAGAAGCCCTCAGCACAGGCAGCACAAGCTGGGACTGAGCTCTGTGCCCCTCACGTCCTCCCAAGGGCAAGCCCTCGGTGTCAAGGCTGGCCGGGAGGGGCACATGGTGTGTGGCCACTGAGAATACTGTGTCACGGGCCGTGCCACTGTTACCCGTGGTGGCTCCATGCCCAGGGTGGGCAGCTGGTGACTCCCCAGGGCACCGAGGATCACCAACACGGGCTGAGCTCTGTCTCTTCTGTCACACAGGGACTCTGCCCGCGGGCACCCAGGCAGCGCTGAGCACCCACCACGGACCACAGGAGAGCCGGCGAGTCGTGGGAGGGCTCCAGGCGTCTCTGCAGGTACCAGAGGCACCAGCAGGGCCTTGTGCCCAGGGAAAGGGCTGCCCCAAAGACTGGGAGCCCCTCAGGGGCTGGGAGCCTCCCCAGCCGTGGGGCTCTGCCAGATCTTTCTGTCCCACATACCTGTCCCCAAGACACGGGGAAACCCCAGGGACAAAGATGTGGCACTGATCCTCGTCCCTCCTCTCCCACAGGTGCTCCCAATGAAGCTGAATGCCCGGAGAGCCCCGGAAAGGCCTGGGTAGGTGCTGCTGCAGCCGTGGTGTGGGCTTATCTCAGAGCCCTCGCTGACAGTGGGGCACTGAGAGCCCAGAGCCAAAGCTCCTGCTGAGAGGAGCATTGTACCCCACCGACACCAGCCTCTGTCCCCCAGGGCTCTGCTCAGAGGCCCCCGTGCCCCCCGTGAGAGCGCTGAGCACCGAGGGACCCTTCCCGTGCTGGGGCAGAGGCCGGGAGCGCCATCCACAGCGCCGCTGTACCGGGGAGCCGTGGGGCAGGCGGGGGCGCCCCGGGCCTGCTCCGCCCCGTGCCGGCAGCACCTGGCCGAGGGCTCCGCGGTGCCCCTGTCCCTGCCCGCGCCGCTGGCCCCCACCGC
This sequence comes from Sylvia atricapilla, assembly GCF_009819655.1. Lineage (NCBI taxonomy): Eukaryota > Metazoa > Chordata > Aves > Passeriformes > Sylviidae > Sylvia > Sylvia atricapilla. Next base: position 356,606 of record NC_089142.1, on the reverse strand, counting down.
AGCCCCGCGGCACCGATCGGCCCTTGCCCGGCTCCTGCCAGCACCTCCTCTCCTCCTGCGCTGAGCCCGGGACTCCCGTGCTCCCCGCCCCTCCCCGCGGGCCCGGCGGAGGGCCCCGGACCGACGGGGCGTTTATTGACGCCACACGGTTTTGTCGTGTATCATCGTGTTTCTGTTAAAGCTGGTTTGGAAGAAGCTCGGCCTCGCGGCTCTCGGGCTCCCGCCGAGGCACGGAGGGGCTCCGGGGGCATCGCGGCTTCACCGGGGCTCCTCCCTCACTCCTGCTTCTTGGGGTTGTTGACGGCCACGTAGTGGTAGAGCACGACGAGGAGGAAGAGCGAGACGCCCAGCATGTTGGCGAAGATGGCGAGCTGCACGTCCGTGATCATCCTGCGGGCCACGGGCACAGGGACACGCGCTGGCATCCGGCGGGGTCCCGAGGGACCCGCGGCCGCCCCGCACCGCCCCAAGCCGGTCCCTTCCACCCCCGCGGAGCGCCCGGCTCCCGCTCCCGCCTGGGCCTCCCGGTGCCCGGTTCCCGCTCCCGCCTGGGCCTCCCGGTGCCCGGCTCCTGCTCCTGCCTGGGCCTCCCGGTGCCCGGTTCCCGCTCCCGCCTGGGCCTCCCGGTGCCCGGTTCCCGCTCCCGCCTGGGCCTCCCGGTGCCCGGTTCCCGCTCCCACCTGAGCTCCCCGTGCCCCGGTTCCCGCTCCCACCTGAGCTCCCCGTGCCCGGTTCCCGATCCCACCTGAGCTCCCCGTGTCCCGGTTCCCCGCTCCCGCCTGAGCTCCCCGTGTCCCGGTTCCCGCTCCCACCTGAGCTCCCCGTGCCCGGTTCCCGATCCCACCTGAGCTCCCCGTGTCCCGGTTCCCCGCTCCCGCCTGAGCTCCCCGTGCCCCGGTTCCCGCTCCCACCTGAGCTCCCCGTGCCCGGTTCCCGATCCCACCTGAGCACCCCGTGTCCCGGTTCCCCGCTCCCGCCTGAGCTCCCCGTGTCCCGGTTCCCGATCCCACCTGAGCTCCCCGTGCCCGGTTCCCGCTCCCGCCTGAGCTCCCCGTGCCGCTGTTCCCGCTCCGGCCTCGGCCTCCCGGTGCCGCTGTTCCCGCTCCGGCCTGGGCCTCCCGGTGCCCGCGCTGACGCTCCGGGCCCGCCGGTCGGACACGTCTCTCTCCACTTCCGGCCGCGGGGCACGGCGGGAGGCGGCTGGGCCCGGCCGAGCGGCGGGCGCGGAGCGGCCCGGCGGTGACGTCACACGATGGGCGTGGCTGGGCAGTGTCGCCCCGCCCCCTGGCGGCCGCCGGCGGCTCCGTCTCCATACAAGGCGCGGCGCGAGGGCGGGGCGGGGCCGAGCGGCCTCGGGGCGACCGCGGCTAATTAGCGCTAATGACACTAATGACAGCTCATTACAGCTGATGACAGCGGGCGGTGCCGCGGGGTTTTAGCGGCACGGGCCGCACTGGGGCGTACTGAGGTGTGCTGGGGTGTATTGGGGTGTATGGAGGCTCGCCGGGCTACACCGAGCGGGAGTATACTGGAACGTACCGGGGTGGGCTGGGGTGTTTTGGTGGTCTCCAGAAGTGAGTCTCCCCAGGGTCCCGCTGTCACCCCGGTCCCCATCCCTGTGCCTCCGGCAGCGCTGGGGCGGAGCTGGGAGGTCCCCATCCCGGTGTCCCCCCGCTCGGCCGCAGAGCCCCAGCACGGTCTGGAGTCCCCCGGGACACGGCAAATCCACATCCCCCGCAGCCCTCGGTGACCTCCCACAGCCTCTGAGAGCGCAGAGGAGTTGACACCATCCCCCTCTGGGACCGGCCACGGCTGGGGCCCGGCCAAGCCCAGCCCCGGGCCCCTCAGCTCCCCGGAGTCTTCCTCCCCCGCATCCCCCTTCCCGCATGTCCTTCCCCCGCCCCTTCCCCCTTCCAGCTGCCGGCAGCTGTTTGTGCTTATCCCCCACTCGCGGCTCCCCGGGGGCGGGGGGTTCCCGCGCCCTGACGTCACCGTGGGGCCGGGGCCAAGGCGTGATGTCACCGCCAGGCCGTGACGTCACCGCGAAGTCCGGAGAAGCCATGGCATCACCGTGGGCTCAGGGCCACGACGGCCCGAGGTGGCCGCGGTGTGACCGCTCACCGTCCCAGTGCCCCCGGTGTCCCCGGTGTCCCCAGCGCGGTGTCAGGGTGGGGCCGGGGAGCCCCGGGCCCGCTGCTGGCGCCGGGACGCGTCACCTGGCTCCGGGTCACGGGCACGCAGGGACGTGGCACCGCTGGACGTGGTGCTGCGACCCGTGGCCGCTGTGCCCAGCGCGGGGCTGAGGAGCGAGGGCACCGGTGGCCGGGGAGACGAGAGGCGCCGTGCGAAGCCGGAGCCGGTGCCGGTGGCGGAGCGGCGGCCGTGGGGCCCGGTGGCCGCGGCGTGCCGGTCCCGCGGCGGTAGCCCGGCCGCCTCGCTGGCCGCCCGCGCCCTGGCCCCCTGCCCGGCCCCTCCGGCCGCCCCGGCCTAACGAGGAGCAGATGTGGCGGCGGCGGGGCCGGCGGGAGCCGCGGTGCCCGGCGCGGCTGGGGCGGGCAGGAAGCGGGGGGCCCCGGGGACCCCGGCGGCGGGCAGCGGCTCTGGGCGGCTCTGGTGCCGAGGGGCTGGCCGAGGGGCGGCCGGGGGGAGGGCAGAGCCGAGCCGAGCCGTGCCGAGCCGCCCAGAGCCGCGGAGCCGCGACGGAACGCCGCATGCGGTCCTGAGCCGTGCCGGACCGGGCTGAGCGAGCCGAGCGGAGCCGCCCCGGCCCAGCATGGCACCGTGGCTCTGGCCGTGCCTCCTGGCCGCGCAGGCCCTGGCCGCCAACTTTCCCCCCCGGTACAGCCTCTACACCGGCGGGGCCGCCCCGCTCGCCCCCGGCCCGGCCGCGGCCCACAGCGGTGCCCGGGCCGCCAGCCGGCACAGGTAGGAGCCCAGAGCACCGCGACCCACCGGGGACGCCCGGGGGCCGGGGGCACGCGGGCTGCAGCCCCCACCCCGATGCCACCGGGGAACCCGGCGGCGGGCAGGCACCGGCACGTGCCACGTCCAGCCCGGGGGGCGGCGGGAGCGGCGGCGGGGGCGTCACCCCCGGGCCCGGGACCGGCGGGCAGTGGGCGCACGTGGGGGCTCGGGGCCGCCGGATCCCGGGCCGGTCCTTCCTCGGCATCCGCGCGGGGGTCAGCGCTGCCGGGGACGGGGAGAGGGGCCCGGACCTGCCCATCCCCGTCCCCGTCCTGTCTCCTTCCGTGGGCAGCGTGGGGCCGGGGGCAGCCCGTGTCTGGGGGTCGAGGCGTTGCGAGGGCGGGGGGCGGCCCCACTCCGATTGGGGTCACAACACGTTCACCGCGGACACATCAGCGCTGCAGCAGCGCGGCCCCGGGGCTGCCCCGGCCCCACGGTGGCCCCGGAGGGTGGCAGGAGCCGGCCGCAGCCCCCGCTCCCTGGGGAGGGGCAGGGACACGGTGGAGCCTTTACCTGCGGCTTTGGGGGCTCAGCGGGGGCTCCCCGCGGGTCGGGGTGTGCAGAGCTCCATCCCCGCGGCTCGGGGGGCACGGGGGCTGTCCCCACGTCCCGCCCTTTCACGGGAGCTCTGCTCCCATCCCGCGCCTGGGATGGAGACAGCCCCGCTGCGGGGTCCCGGGGCCCCAGGGCGGCCCGGGGGTCCCGGGGCCTCGCGGATGCGGGGCTGGGACGAGGGGGGAGACGAGGGGGGCCGTCGGTCTGCGCAGGAATTCCCGGCGGCCCCCGGGGAGGAGCTGGAATCCAGCCGGGGCCTGAGGGGAACCAGCCGGGCTGACGGGAACCGGCCGCCGCACCGGGGCCCCGCGGCGGGGACCCAGGGCAGGGGCCCGCTCCCCGGGGGGCTGCTCAGTGGGAATGGGGGGCCCCGGCGGGGCCCGGGCTTCGGCTCCGGACCATATAAGGCTGCGCCGGGGTCCCTGCGACGGGGCCAGGCTGGAGTCCCACGCGGGGGGGCTGGGGTCCCCAAGGCCGCTGGCGCTGGGCTGGGCACCCGGCGGGTGGCTGTCCCCGCTGCTGCTGCCCCGCGGCTCAGAGCGAACACGGGGTCAGTGATGGGGCAGAGCGCACGGTGCCCGTGCCCGGCCCAGGCAGCGCAGGATGCACAGCCCGGCGCGATGGGGGTGGGCACCCTGCTCCTGGAGGGGTCCCTGCAGGGCGCCCCGGGCTAGCAGCGTGCCTGGGGGCTGCAGGGGTTTCTGCAGGGTCGCCAGGCACGGCTGAGAGGCTGCCGTGGGGCAAGAGCCGCCCCATTAACCCTCCGCATTGGGCCGTGACGGTGCTACCGGCGGGGCTGGTTGGGCGAGCACAGGAGCGCTCCGGGGGATCCGGGGTGTGGCCAGAGGGGCCGGGGGAGCTGGGGCAGGGGCTGCTGCTGTGTCTCTGCCGGGGCGATGCCTGGTGCCTACCCTACGCCAGGACAAAGCCTGGTGTGTGCCGGGCCGCTGTGCACGGTGTGTGCCGAGACAATGCCCGCTGTGTGCCGGGGTGGTGCTGGGTCCATGCCGGGCAGTGCCACTGGCTGCTGTGTGCCGGGATGGTGCTGGGTCCATGCCGGGCAGTGCCACTGGCTGCTCTGTGCCAGGATGAGCCCCGTGTACGCCAGGACACGCACGGTGTGTCCCGGGTGATGCCCGGCGTGTGCCGCGCTGGGTGCACACCAGGCCAATGCCTGGCGTGTGGCGGGGTGATGCCCCGCGATGGCAGCGCCTCCCGGCTCTGTGCCTGACCCCTTCCCTCCGGCAGGAATTGGTGCGCCTACGTGGTGACCCGCAGCGTGAGCTGTGTGGTGGAGGACGGCGTCGAGAGCTTCATCAAGCCGGATTACCAGCCCTGCCCCTGGGGGCAGCTCCAGTGCCCCCGTGTCCTGGCGTGAGTGCGGCCGGGCCGGGGCTGGGGGCTCTGGGGGGGTTCGGGCCGTTCTGGGGGGGCAGCGCAGAGCCAGGGCCAACCGCGGCCGCGCCGCCGCCACTGGTGTTTACCCACCCTGGGGTCATGTTTACTTTTGCGCAAGAGTCAGCGATCTCAAGTGGTGCCGAAGGGTGACCGGCCACTGTCCCCCCCCATCACGTGCAGCCAAAACCCTGGGGCACCCCGCAGCTCTCTGGGGTGACGCCGGTGACGGGGTGACGCTGGTGTTGGGGTGATACTGGTGACAGGGTGACAGGGCTGGGCAGGGGCAGCCCCCCAAGCCGCCGGCCGCCGGGCAAACACGGGCGCTGCCGGGTCCGGCTGCAGCCCGCGCTGGTTCTGGTTCTCTGGGGCGGCCCCACGCCCCTGTGGCGCCCCCCAAACCCCGTCCTCTCCGCCCGCAGCTACCGCAGCTTCCTACGGCCCCGCTACAAGGTGTCCCAGAGAACCGTGTCGGAGCTGGCCTGGCGCTGCTGCCAGGGCTATTCGGGTCCAGACTGCAGCGAGGGACCTTCTGCGGCGTCCCCCCAGCCCACCGGCCGCCCCCCGGCCCGGCCCGGCCGCCCCACGCTCTCCGGCTTCGGCAACCCCCTCAGCGGCCTGGGGGGTGAAGGTATTGCTGGGGCGGGGGTCGCCGGTGGGGGAACGCGCTGGGGACCGTCGCGCTGACCCTGGCGGTGCGTGGCAGGCGGCGCAGACGCGGAGAAGGTGCGGCGGCTGGAGGAGCAGGTGCGGCGGCTGAGCGAGCAGCTGGAGGAGCTGCGGGCCGGGCAGGAGCCGCCGCGGGCGGCTGTGGAGGGGCAGCCCGGGCCCGAGCAGCCGGCCGACGCCGCCGCCCCCGCCGAGGTGCGGGAGGCGCTGAGCCACCTGCAGCGGCGCCTGGAGGAGCTGGAGAGCCGCCTGCGCCGCACCGAGGGCGGCCGGGACGGCCCCGAGGGCCCGGGGACCGCGGCGCTCTACGAGCTGGAGCAGCGGCTGCAGGAGCTGTGCGCTGCCTGCACCACCGGCACCGAGGGGCTGCGGCGGCAGGCGGCGGAGGACCGGGAGCGTATGCGGGCGCTGGAGAAGCTGGTGGGCTCGGTGGACCAGCGCAACAGGGACGCGGTGGAGTCGGTGCAGCGGCACATCAGCAGCCTGAGCAGCCGCCTGGCCCCCGCCCCCGCCGCTCCCCCGCCCCCGGACCTGCTCCGTCGCCTGGCCGAGCTGGAGCGGCGGCTGGAGGGGCTGCCGGTGCCGGCGGCGGGGCCGGGCCAGGGACCGGTGCTGGCGCGGCGGCTGGCCGAGCTGGAGGGGCGGCTGAACGCTTCTCGCGCCGGCCCGTGGCCCTCCGAGGCCGAGGGGCGGCCGGCTGGGCTGCCGGGGCGCCTGGCCAACCTCAGCCGGGCGGTGGAGGGGCTGGCGGCCAGCGGGGCGCAGCGCGGCGCCCGCCTGGAGCAGCTGGAGGAGCTGCTGGCCCGCTGCGGCCACCCGTGCCCGGGCCGGGCCGGGCCGCACCTCCGGCCGCCGGGGGACACCGAAGGGGTCTGGGAGGACGGGCTGACCGGGACCCTCGGGGGGCTGCCGGGGGAGCGGGGAGAGGCGCTGGCCGAGGAGCTGGAGCGGCTCCGCAACAGGACAGGGCGGCTGGAGGCGGCTCTGGGGGACCTGAGCGGTGACCCCTGCTCCCGGCCCTGCGCCTCGCCGCTCCCCCGGGAGCCGGAGCAGCTCCCGCCCGGCGCCGCGGGGCCGGAGGAGGCGGACGCGCCGCTGGAGGGTTTCGGCGTCTTCGGGGGCGCGTCCCCCTCGGAGCTGCGGGAGCTGCGCGGGGAGCTGGCGGCGGCGCTGGCCGCCCTGAGCGGCCTCAACGCCACGGTGGAGGGGCTGCAGGAGGCGCTGGAGGAGCAGGACGCCCGGCAGCGGCAGCTGAGCGCCCTCACCGACCGCGTGGTGGCCGAGCTGGACCAGGCGGCGGCGGCGTCGGCGGCGCGACAGGCCGAGAGCGAGGAGCGGCTGGAGGCGCTGGCCCGGGAGCTGGCGCGGCCCGGGGGCTGCCCCGCGGGGCTGGAGCCACGCGTGGCCAAGCTGGAGGGGGTCTGCGAGCAGCTGGAGGCGGTGGCCGGGGGCCTGCGCGGAGTCCGCGAGGGGCTGGGCCGGCACGTCGCGGGGCTGTGGGCAGCCGTGCGGGACCTGAACGCCACGGCCCGAGGCCACGCCGCGCTGCTGGACAAGGCGCTGGAGCTGCCGCCGCGGCTCGGAGCCCTGAACGGCAGCCTGGGGCAGCTGCGAGGGGAGCTGCAGCGCCTGGCCCGCCTGGAGAGACACGGTGCGGGGACACGCGGGGACACGCGGGGACGCGCGGGGACGTGGGGCTGCGGGAGCGGGGGTGGGGTGTGGGGACACGGGGACCTGGGGACACGGGGAGTGCTGCTGTGGGGTGTGGGGAGGCAGGGGCTTGGCTGGGTGATGCTGTGGTGTGGAGGCACAAAACCGCGGGGGGATCCCGGCTGTGGGGCTGCAGCGTGTGGGGACAAGGGGACATCACGCGTGGGGGCGCCAGCCGTGGGGCCGAGGTGGCTCTAACACCTTCCTCCCTCCAGGCCCCCCTGGCCCCCCTGGCCCTGCTGGCCCCATGGGCGAGACAGGCCCTCCTGGCCCCGCTGGGCCCCCTGGCAAGGACGGAGAACAGGGTCCCGTGGGCCCCCCCGGTAAGGCTCAGCCCCCTCCCACGCCCCGAGCTCTCAGGTGTGGCCGGAGCCTGTCCCCGGCGCTCCTGGCCCGAGCTGGCCCTGCAGCAGCCCCTCCTCATCTTTCCCGCAGGGCTGCCTGGAGAGAGAGGTAGGACTGGGGCTGGGGGTTCGGGGGGGACCGTGGGGGGCTGGGGGCTGTGTGCGGGGCTGGGAGGGGCTGTGGCCTGGGGGCTCGCGGTGGGAGCAGGGGGCACTCTGGGCTGGCCTGGGATGGCACAGGGTGGCCGGGGACACGGTGGAGCTGTGCTCAGGGAGGGGACAGACGCTGCAGGGGTGGGTATGGAGGGTTCATGGGGAGTGGCTGCTGGGCTGCGGTGGGTACGGGGTGGCAGAGGGTTAAGGGGCCGAGGGAAGGGGCTCAGGGGTGCCACATGCTGACACCGTGCCCAGGCGAGGTCGGGGAGCCGGGCTCGGTGCCCCGCGTCGCTTTCTCGGCTGCCCTGAGCACCCAGCGCACGGAGCCGGGCACCGTCCTCTTCGACCAGGTGCTGCTCAACGACGGCGGCGCCTACGACCCCGAGACAGGTGAGAGCCCAGGGCGCCACGGGGGTGCTCTGCGGCGGGTTTGGGCTGGTGGATGTTGCGGTAGGAGCTGCGGGGAAGGAGGGGGCTGCGGAGTCTCAGGGGCAGCACGGTGCGGCCAGGGGTTCTGGGGTAGTGCCTGTCCCGGGATGACCCAGTGCCCTTGGGGTGCCGCAGGAGACGCGGCTCCGGGGTCCTGGGTCTCCCTGATGCTCCCGTCTGTCGTAGGCACGTTCACGGTGCCGGTGGCCGGGCGGTACCTGGTGAGCGCCGTGCTGACGGGGCACCGCGGCGAGGCGCTGGAGGCCGTCCTGTCCCGCTCCGGCCACGGCATCGCCCGCCTGGACTCGGCCGGCTTCCAGCCCGAGGGGCTGGAGAAGGGGCCCGTGGCCGCGCAGGGGCCCAGCCCCGGTGCCCTCGGCGTCTTCAGCCTCCTGCTGCCGCTGGCGGCCGGCGAGACGCTGTGTGTGGACCTGGTGTCGGGCCGCCTGGCGCACGCCCCCGACGAGCCCCTGACGGTGTTCAGCGCCGCGCTGCTCTACGACTCCGAGGAGCCCTAGGGCTGCGGGGGCACAGCCAGGCCGGGGGCTCCCCACGCCCCGCCGGGACCCCCACCCCTCACCCCCTTATTTATCAGCACCCCGCGGCCCTCGCTGCCCCACCATGGCACACTCCTGCCCCACGCCGCCCACCCTGGCCCCCCACCGCCCCCCACGGCCCCCGGCCCCCCACCGCCCCCCACCATAAAGATGCGGCACCGGGTTTTGTACCCACGGCTCCAGTTCCATCCCTCGCCGGGGGGACTTCGCCGGGAGGGGGGTGGTGACTGTCACCGTGGCGTTGTCACCCCTGCAGTGTCACCCCTGTGCGCAGCAGGGCGGGGTTCGGGCGTTTCCAGCTCTTGTGGTGGTGGTGTCACTGGGATGTGCTCAGGTTCACCGGGAAGTTCCGGCACCTTCCAGGTGCTGTAGTCGTGTCCTGCTGTGCTGGGGCAGCCCCCAGTGCCCCCCGTGCCCTCCAGGCTGTGCTGGAGCGGCTGGGAGTGACAGACGGGAGCACATCGCTGCTGAATCCACCTCTGGGGGTGCTTCCCCCCTGCCGTGGGGCCGGCCGTGGGTGACCCCATCCTTCCCCTGCAGGGCTGTGTCCTGGGCTGCCAGGGCGTCTCCGTGCCCTGGAGGGGCGGGACGGTGGTGGGAGGTCCCGGGAGTGTCCGTGAACAGCCTCAGGTGGGCTCTGGGGCGCTGGCGCCTCCTCGGAGCTTTAAGTGTTTTTGGTCGTGGCTCCTGTGCAGATACTTTGGGGCAGAAGGATCGGGATTTGGGGCCGGGCAGAGGCGGGTCCAGCCCCAGTCTGTGCCCCAGCCGTGGTGGGAGCTCATTAATGGGGAGGTTGGGGCTGAGCCTTTTGTCCTCGGGTGCTTTCAGCGTCTTCCGTGCCGTGGTCAGGTGAGCACCAGTGGCACTGTCTGTGTGTCTGTGTGTGTGTCTGTGTGTGTGTGTGTCTGTCTGTCTGTCTGTGTATCTGTGTGTCTGTGTGTGTGTGTCTGTCTGTCTGTGTGTCTCTCTGTCTGTGTGTCTGTCTGTGTGTCTGTCTGTGTCTGGGTCCTTTGGCACTCCACCGTGGGGTTGGTGTGCGAGAGGGTCAGTGTGTGGCTGTGCAGCTCCACCGCTGGTGATGTGTAAAAACCACGTGAGAAAATGTCATCAAACCCCAGGATGGTGTCAGTGTAAAGACACCTTAAATCCCACCCAGTGTCACCCCTGCGATGGCAGGGACACCTCCCACTGTCCCAGGGTCACCTCCCACTGTCCCAGGGTCACCTCCCACTGTCCCAGGTGCTCCAACCCCAGTGTCCAGCCTGGCCTTGGGCACTGCCAGGGATCCAGGGGCAGCCCCAGCTGCTCTGGGCACCCTGTGCCAGCCCTGCCCACCCTGCCAGGGAACAATTCCTGCCCCAGAGCCCATCCAGCCCTGCCCTGGGCACTGGGAAGCCATTCCCTGTGTCCTGTCCCTGCAGCCCTTGTCCCCAGTCTCTCTGCAGCTCTCCTGGAGCCCCTTTAGGCCCTGGAGGAGCTCTGAGCTCTCCCTGGAGCCTCTCTAGGATGGACATTCCAGCCTGGCTCCAGAGCAGAGGAGCTTCAGCCCCTGGAGCATTTCCATGGCCTCCTCTGGATCCACTTTTATCAGTTTAACTCTAGGATCAGTGGGATCCCTGCCCACAGCCAGCCCTTCTGGCATTGCACAGTCGGGCTGTCATCCTGAACTGCTCCGGGGCACCACATCCCAACCTGAGGAGAATCTTTGGGAAATGATTTCTCTGGGATGGCGTTCCCATTGCCAGCAGAAGGTGGAGATCCAGAGCCGTGACAGTGATTCTTGGAGAGGAGGGAATTGAAAAGCAGGAAAGGCTCAGTGTATTTCTGTATTGTCCCTCCACTGCGTCCACTTGGAAGATTCTCTGTCCCGTCCTGGGATCATCCCTGGGCCCCTGACTGCCCATGGGGAGCAGAGAGAAGGGGAGATTCCTGCTGCTGACTTCGGAGGTTTACCAGCCTCAGAAGGATCGCCGTCCTCCTAACCATCAGAAGAAAGACTTTTATAATGAAAAGGAGTGTGACAGTCTCCCTACAATTCCCAGAATCACGGAATCATTAAGGCTGGGAAAGGCCCCTGACACCATGGAGTATTCCTGACCGTTCCCCAGCACTGCCAAGGCCACCAGTGTCCCCTGTCCCCAAGTGCCACATCCACAGGGCTTTTAAATCCCTCCAGGGATGGGGATCCAAACCTCCCTGGGCACTGCCAAGGCCTGAGCAGCCTTTCCCTGGGGAAATTCCTGCTGCTGTCCCCCCTGAGCCTGCCCTGGCCCAGCCTGAGGCCATCTCCCCTTGTCCTGTCCCTGTGCCCTGGGAGCAGAGCCCGAGCCCCCCTGGCTGTCCCCTCCTGGCAGGGAGTTGTGCAGAGCCACAAGGTCCCTCCTGAGCTCCTTTTCTCCAGCCTCAGCCCCTTTCCAGCTCCTCAGCCTCTCCTGGGGCTCTGGACTCTGTTCCCTTCCAGTGCCACGGGACTGCTCTGACCTGCCTGTTCCAGGCTGGACCACTTTCATGGTTGCTGGAGGGTTATTCCCCCGCCGGGCTCTGGGCAGAGCAGCGCTGTGGGCTGCTGTGGGCTGCTGTGGCAGAGCAGGATGGGGCTGAGGCAGCGGAGGAAGATTATCCTTTATCCTTTATCCATTATCCTTTATCCATTATCCATTAACTTCATTCCCGAAAGCGAAATGGACAGTGAACCCGCTGAGGAGGGGAGGATCAGCTGCCCTGGATCAGCAGACAACCTGGGAAGTGAGAGGGGTCCTAATGATCCCTGACAATTAGTCAGGGATGGGATGGGATGGGAGGGAGCCCTGGTGTGCAGGGATGTCCCACCTCGGCATCGTTAACGCCGGCCATTGTCATTCCCGGGGGAGAACTGGAAGGGATCAAGCGAAACTAAAAGCAGCAGCCGGAATGTCAGACATGTTACTGCCAGACATGCCTGAGGAGCAGCCACCCCCAGCGCAGGGACCAGCGTCCCTGACCTCGGGAACCAAGTCCCCTTTGGCCTGAACTCGGGTCTGGGGACTGCAGGGAGCCGTGGGATCAGTGCTGGCGCTGGGCATTTCCAGAGCTGTGATTCCAAGACGTCTGGACTCTCACTCCTGTGGGGCAGAGGCACCGTGATGGCAGCTGCAGAGAAAACACCCCAAACCCTGACACCGTCACGGTTCCACGGGAAGGAACAGCGCTTTTTCCCCCTAAACTGGAATAAACAAACCACTGGTGCCTGGGCAGCTGCACGGGGACTCCTGTCATGGGCAGGAAGGATTCCTGTCATTAAAGGACCCTTTGGCCCTGGCCTCTCATGTCCATGGCATTTATTGGCACAGATCAATCACAGCATCTCGTGCCTCAAGAGGGACTCGGATGAAGAAACCCCTGGGGATTTCATGGAAGGGCAGAATGATTGGGAAGGATCTTAAAGTTCGTCTGGTTCCACCCCCTGCCGTGGGCAGGAACACCTTCCACTGGAAGAGGTTGCACCTGGAGTGACCCATCCTGTGTGTCCGTCTGTCCCTGTGTGTGTCCATCTGTCCATCTGTCTGTGTGTCCATGCCAAAGCAACTTCCCTGTCGGAGCATTCTGGAGCCGCTCTGGCAGCCCCACACCTGCACCACCTGAGCTGCAGCCCCCAGTCCCCTCAGCCACAGGAGCTCCCCGGGTTTCCCATCACAAATCTCACATGTCCCAGTCTTTAAAATCATTTCATCCTGGTGCGATAACTAATAACAAAACAACAGCCTGAGCTGGTGCCTGTGCGAGGGGAGAACAAAGATCCCCTGGGCTCTTTCCCCCTCCCAGCCTGGGCACAGCAGTGTCTGTGTCTCCGCAGAGTTGTCACAAGCACCAAACAGAGCAGAATGAGGGCAGCAGGACTGTGATAGGGCAGAAATGATTGTCGAGTCATTAAAAGTCATTTAATATCAACTTGATCACTGCTAAGTTGCCGACACGCCGGGTCGGGCAGTCTGTGTCCAGCAGGCTGCTCCCAGCTGGATACAATTCCTGGCATAGCCGAGATGCTTCCTCAAGAGCCTTCCTGCCCCCGAGGACACGCACGCTCCTGTGTCCCTGTAAAATGACACCTCTGTGTCACTGCTCTGCCTGTGGGACCCATCCCTGGGTGCAGCTTCCTCCTGCCAGGCTTCTCCTGCCCGTCCTGTGCCAGCCGCTCCTGTGGGAAAGGCTCTTCCCGGCTGGACCACCGCTTCCCTCTCCTTAGGAAACGCTTGTTCCCAGCCCAGGGGCGTCCCCAGGGCCTCAGCTGGGCACAGGGGGAGAACAGACAGAATTCCTTAGAGAAGCCCCGGTGTTGAGTCCCAGCGTGCAGGGAGGACCCCAGGCTCTCCAAAGTCCTCCTCAGAGAGGAGCCTTGGCAGGGCTGGATCAGCCTTGGCCTCGGATCCTCCACGCCTTGAGTAACTTGGTCCCGCAGGATTAAAGACTGCAGAGCGGCTACTATTGTGTAAAACGGATTATTTATTATGACAAATGATTAGACGAAAGATCCTATTTAGGATTATTTACTACACAGTACGAAAGCCAAAACTCAGTAGTGTGTTGTGTAGTACAGTGCACGACCTCAAAGGAATTATATTAAAGCATTTGCACTAAAACAAGCAAAAAGAAACAATTATTAAGCAGAGTTTGATGTAACTCACCACACCCTGTGGGCAGATTTCTTTCTCTGAAATGCCTCAGGAGTGTCCTTGGAGGTTGTCTGCCTCTCCAGGGAGAAAACTTCATACCCACACTCTGGGAAGGAATATGTTGGAAGAACCAACCATCTGAGACTGGGCTGGACTTTTCCAGTGATATGACTGCCAGTCACATGTCTCCAGGTCAGCTTCGCAGCTCATTGACCAGAGCAGAGCATCCTGCTGCAAAGGGAAGCAGCCTCAAGGCTTCCCTCTGACTCCAAGCTCCGTCTGAAAATGGAGAACTCCTGACAAGCCAGGCAGCCCTTTGTGATTTTTTTTTTTTTTTTTTTTTTGGTGGGAGTGCATTATAAATGACTAAATATTCCTTAGCAGAATTGTCTTCCCCCAGTTGTCCATAGTCCATCACCATTTTGCGTTGCCTCTAACTCTTCCCCTCACCTCCCTTCTCCTGCTGAGCTGTCCCTGTTTTACACAGATCCAGGGACTGTCACATCTGGCTTTTGCGCCGGCCCACGGTCACAGTCCCCACAGCACATTGTCCCCGTGGATGTGACAGTCCTGCTCTTCCCACAACATCCCTGTTCCGTGTCACCCCCACCAAACAGCCGGAGAATCTGCACCGATGTTGAGTCATTTTCCTCTCCCCAGCTGGTCCGCACATGTCAAAGCGCCCAGCTGTGCTCCTGTGTCCCTCCTGGTGCCCGGGTCCCCACGGCAGCCCCGGCCCCTGTCCGTGCAGGGTGATGCCCACGGGGCTGGGTGAGGGAACAGCAGCTCTGTTCAGTCTGGGGGTCACCTGCAGAGTGTCCCCCTCGATCACAGTGGTGCTGCTCCACTCCACCCTCACACAGACGCATCAGCCTTGCTGCATTCCAGCTCTTCCTTCCCTTCCAGCCCTTCCCAGTCCCTGTTGTTGGCGCTGGAGCTCGGGCTGCTGCTGCCCCTGGAGCCACCTGTGACCTCCAGCCTGGGTCCTCATTCCTGTGACACCTCTGCACCGATGGGTCTGTCCCTCAGCCCTTGGCTCCTCATTCCTGTGGCACCAATGGGTCTGTCCCTCAGCCCTTGGCTCCTCATTCCTGTGACATCTCAGCACCAATAGTTCTGTCCCTCAGCCCTTGGCTCCTCATTCCTGTGACACCGGTGCTTCTGTCCCTCAGCCCTTGGCTCCTCATTCCTGTGGCACCGATGGTTCTGTCCCTCAGCCCTTGGCTCCGCAGCCAGAGGCTCGGTCAGTTCTTCCAGCCCAGGAATCCAAAAAAACCCCCTCACCTCCTACGTGGTTTTGGTGAGGGGACGTGGGAGCTCAGTTGTGTTCTCTCTGGGTCTGTCGTTCACTGCCCCTTCCCCAGAATGAAGCCGAAATATTCCCCTTTCCTTCTGGCCCAGCTGAGGCTGGGATGGACATGCAGCCCGTTCACAGGGCAGAACATCCAGGCTAAGGAACCTCATTTGCTAAGGAACCTCATTTGCTAAGGAAACTCATTTGCTAAGGAAACTCATTTGCTAAGGAAACTCATTTGCTAAGGAAAAACAGGAGCCAACTCCTCGGAGCAGACTGGCACAGGAATTTTGTACCTTGGGCCATTTTGTACCGGTCTATTAAGAGCCAAAATTCTCTGCAGGTTCAAGGGGTCGTACATTCATCCACCAAAAAACTACAGCAGAACTTCAAGAGCATTTTCTCCTGATTTTTTTTTTTTTTTTTTTTTTTTACGCATCACAGGACTTCCTTCCCTCCTCCATGAAGGGGCCACACAAATCACCAGGCACCAGAACCCCTTTCCTGCTCGGGGAGGACTCTGTGGATCATCCTCCTGGAAGGAAATGGA
This sequence comes from Sylvia atricapilla, assembly GCF_009819655.1. Lineage (NCBI taxonomy): Eukaryota > Metazoa > Chordata > Aves > Passeriformes > Sylviidae > Sylvia > Sylvia atricapilla. Next base: position 341,334 of record NC_089142.1, on the reverse strand, counting down.
ACAGTTTCCCCAAAGTTAATATAACAACATTAATTCTAAAATTCAAACAGTTTCCTGCTGCTGCCAGTGCAGCAAACCCGGCACAGGTGCTGCCTTCGGTTACAGAGAGAACACAGCAATTCCTCAAGAATCAGCACGAGTTCTCCTCATTCTGAGAAACGTCTTCAATATCATGTGCACATTTGCTATCCTCTCACCTAATAGAAATTCGCATGTAGGAAAACGCACTTTTAGAATCGGTTTTTAGAAGCACACGCAGAATACCCAGCATTACGAGCACCACTGCACAGGAACCTTACACAGACACAAAAATCAATCGGTATTTCAGCTGGCATTTGCCCTCTGGAGAACCTGCTCCTGGCGTAGGATTTCAGCTTTGCACCCGTTCAGACAGGTCCGAACAGCACAGGCTGGAGATGAGTCCAGTCTGGATGCAGACCTTGAATTCCTCTATTTGAGGTCCCATGTGCCCATAACACCTGCTCCTGGGTGTGTTTGTGCTCCAGACACGGTGCCCGGGCACCAACTGCCCCTCCGGTGGCTGTAAAAGGAACTCTCAAAGTGCCTCCAGGCAATTACCAGACATTAAACGCTGTCTGTAGCCCGTGATCGAGCCCAGGATTTTACACAATTTCTCTCTTAATCTTCTAAAACGTTTCAGCAACTCTGCCATCCACCTTTTCTCTCTCTGCCAGCTCAGTGAAGCCTCAAACCATCCCCAATGCTCCCAATTGCGCAACTTTGGCCAAGAGTGTCCCCTGGCTGTGTTGGATGAACTAAAAATAGTAAAACCCCTTTAACTCCAGCTCCCGGTGAACCTTTGGAGGGAATCCAGGTGCCTCCACACCTGGCGAGACTCCAAATCCTCCTGTGCCCCTCCGCAGGTGCCCTCAGTCCCCTGCACACCTCGGATGAGACCCCAAACTCCCAAATTTCCCCTCAGGCTGCTCAGGCCGCTCATCCACCCTCAAACCAGGGCAGGAATTTCCCGGGCTGGACAGAATTGCTGCCCTCCAGACCGAGAGGTTTGCAGCAGTTTGGTCACAGACCCTGATCACTGACACTGAATCTGCTCCAGGAGCTTTAACACTCACTTTTGGCTCCTCCTTGCCCCAAAGATCCAGGTGGGCTCAGCCGGTGCTGGCAGTGGGTGTCTGGGGCAGGGAGGCTCTGAAGGGGACGGCCCGGGGTCGCACCTGGGTCACCGAAAGTTTCCTGCAGCCACCGCTGCCCCACCTGAGCTGGGACCGAAGCCCCCCGCAGCCGCCCACCCTTCCCCAGGCAGAGCAGTGCCCTCGCCGGCTTGGCTCCAGGCTTCCCATTGCAGCCTCAGACATCTCAGCCCTTAAATTAATTTAATCGTGGTTCGTTGATTAAATCACGAATTAACAGCCCGAGCTGGTGGCCCCAAGGAGGGACCCCAAAGAAAAGCCCCTCTGGGCTCTGTCGCCGCGCAGTGCGGGCACAGGAAAGCCGGGAGTCCCCGAGTGTCCCCGAGTGTCCCGGGCACTCTCCCGGTGTGAAGGGTCGGCAGCCCCGGCCCCTCCCGGGGGCTCCTCCCGGAGCTGCCCCCGAGCTGCCGGCACGGAGCTCCGCAGCCGTGTCCTGTGTCCTTGTCCGTGTGTCATGAGGGAGTGGTGTGTGTCTGTACCGGTGTCCGTGTGTCCATGTGTCTGTGTGTCCATGTCCGTGTGTCCATGTGTCCCGGTGTGTCCATGTCCGTGTGTCCCTGTCTGTGTGTCCATGTCCGTGTGTCCCTGTCTGTGTGTCCATGTCATGTCCGTGTGTTCATGTGTCCCTGTGTGTCCCTGTCTGTCCCTGTCGGTGTGTCAATGTGTCCCTGTGTGTCCCGGTGTGCCCATGTCCGTGTGTCCATGTGTTTCCCTATGTGTCCATGTGTCTGTGTGTCCATATCCGTGTGTCCGTCTGTCCGTGTGTGTCCATGTCCGTGTGTCCCAGTGTCCCTGTGTGTCCGTGTGTCCATGTCCGTGTGTCCCCTGTCCCTCTGTGTCCCGGTGTGTCCATGTCCGTGTGTCCATGTCCGTGTGTCCCCTGTCCCTCTGTGTCCCGGTCCCGCCGTGCCCGCGCGGTCCGGGAGGGGGCGTGGCCAAGGCGGGCCTGCAGACCACGCCCCCCGAGGGCCCGGCTCGACGGCGGGCACTGATTGGCGGCGGCGCGAGGAGGCGGGGCCAAGCAGTTGCCCGTGCCCGGTGTGGTTGTGTCGCGGTCGCTGTCCCTGTCACTGTCCCTGTCCAAGTCCCCGTCCCGTTCTCGGTCCGGTCCCGGTCCGGGTCCCGGTCCCGCACGGCAGCGGCCCGCGATGGCGGCAGAGGCGGGCGGCGCCGCGGGGCAGCGGCGGATCATGTGCGTGGGGCTGGTGTGCCTGGACATCATCAGCGTGGTGGAGGCTTTCCCGGCCGAGGATTCCGACACCAGGTACCGGCAGCGGCTCCTCCGGCGCCCCCCGAACCCACCCTGCGCCCGCCGCGACCTCTCGTCCCCCGCAGGTGCCTGTCGCAGCGGTGGCAGCGGGGCGGGAACGCTTCCAACTCCTGCACGGTGCTGTCGCTGCTGGGAGCCCCCTGCGCCTTCCTGGGCTCGCTGGCCCCCGGCCCCGCCGCTGAGTAAGTGGGCTGCGGGGACTCCCCCAGCGCCGGGGCACCGGGCCGACCCGCCGGACACTCCACTGACCCCTCCGTGCGGCTGCCGCCGGGGTCCCCCCTCGGGCCGGCGGCGTGGCCGCGGTTCCCCGGTGGCCCGCGGTTCCCGTGGCGCCCCTCATGCCGCTCTCCGTCCCCCGAAGCTTCATCACGGCGGATTTCCAGCGCCGGGGTGTGGACACGGCGCACGTGGCCTGGCATCCCCGCGGAGACGTGCCCTGCGCCTGCTGCCTGGTCAACGCTTCCAGCGGCTCCCGCACCATCGTCCTGCACGACACGTAAGGGCCCAGCCCCGAGTCCCTGCCCGCGGGCGGCTCTGGGCTGGGCCGCCTCGGTTTAGAGCGTCCCTCCCGCTGCCTGCCGGGGGCTACCGAGGGCCGGGAGTGGGACACTCGACACAGTGTCGCCGTAATCCCGCGGACACTGTCACCGCCGGGGGTCCCCGCGGCCCCGTCCCCTCCGGTGCCGCTGCCGGGGCTGGCGGTGATGTCTCCGCACAGCCACGGGCTCTGGAGCGCGGGACAGCGGGCACGGCCCCGCGGGGAGAAGCCGGCGCCTTCGGCCGTGCCAAAGGGTCAGGGGCTGTTAGGCATGGCTGACCCCCAGGCCCCAACGTGGCCACCGCTGCCCTGCCCTTCGAGTCCAGCTCAGGGGCCCGGGCGCCAACATTAATGATTCACTCGGGCACTGCCTCCTCCGGGACCTCTGCCCCGGTGGCGTGGGGCCCTCCACGGGCCCTGGAACTGCCCTTCGACCCGGCCACGCGCCAGGCGGAGGGTCCCCCATCTCCCACCTGGCCTCCGTCCCACAGCAACCTGCCCGACGTGACAGCCCGCCACTTCGAGCGGGTCGACCTTTGCCAATACAAGTGGATCCACTTCGAGGTGAGCCCGAGGCTCGGGGGGCTCTGGGGTCTGGGGGATCCCCGTCACTGGGGAAAATCCCTCGGGCTGTAGGTGAGCCCGGGACCGGGGGGACTCCCTCGGTCTGGGGGACATCCTCGGTGCGGGAGCATCCCCGGAGCCGAGTGCGCTCCCGGGACTGGCGATCTCCCGGTGATGCCGGCGCCGTGCTCGTGTCGCAGGCCCGGAACGCGGCGGAGCAGAGCGCGATGCTGGAGCGGGTGGAGCGGCACAACCGGGCGGCGGCGCCGGGGCGGCGGGTGCAAATCTCGGTGGAGGTGGAGAAGCCGCGGGAGGAGCTGCTGCCGCTGATGGGGCGGGGACACGTGGTGCGGAGCGGGGCCGGGGCCATGGGGCGGGATCGCCTGTCCCGATCACCTGTCCTCATCACCTGTCCTGATCGGCCGTCTGACCCCCTGTCCTCATCCCCCGTCCTGGCCGCGGCCAAAGGCGTGGCGGGGCCGAGGTCCGGACGGGAGTGGTCAGATCCGCGGCCCGACAGGAGCTGAGAGTTCGGGTCCGGGGGAGTCAGGCCTCGGGGGGTGCAGGGGTGGGGGTTTGGATCCAGGGGTGCAGGCGGGCCCTGGGGATGCCGCCAGGGCACAGGTTTATTCCCACCTGGATGGGGGTACTGGGGGCCGCCCCCCGCCCCAGCCCTTTTCCCACAGGTGTTCATCAGCAAGGACCTGGCGCAGCACTTCGGGTACTCATCGGCCTCTGAGGCTGTGAAGGGGCTGCGGGGGCGCATCCAGCCAGGGTAGGGGGTGCCCGAGAGGGGCTGCGGGGCCGGGGGGGTGTTGGCGTGCCCGAGACCCACCGCACATCCCCCCAGGGCCACGCTGATCTGCGCTTGGGCTGAGGAGGGGGCCGATGCCTTGGGCCCCGACGGGCAGCTGGTGCACTCGGACGCCTTCCCCCCGGAGACCCTCGTGGACACACTGGGGGCTGGGGACACCTTCAATGCCGCCGTCATCTTTGCGCTCGCAGAAGGTGGGCACAAACACGGCACGGCTACAGCATGGCCACGGTTCAGTTTGGCACGGCCGTGGCACGGCCGCAGCACAGCCACATCTCATCCTGGGCCCCACCCCCAGGGAGGACCCTGCAGGACGCCCTCACCTTCGGCTGCCGGATCGCGGGCAGGAAATGTGGGATCCAAGGCTTCGATGGCATTGTCTGAGCTTCTGCCTGGAGACCCCCGCACCCCACGGGCACACCACATCGCCACTGCACCCAGCAACCCCCCAATAAAACCCCAGGTGCACCACTGCTGCCTCCTGTGTCCCCTGGCTGCGCCCCCCTTGCCCCGGCTGGGGTCCCACTGCCCCTGGGATGCACTGACCACAGCCGAGGTCACCAGCAGTGCCTCTATTTCTCCATCCGATGCATTTCCAGAGGACACCACATGATCCCAGCCCTCCTCGGCCCCAGCAACCTGGCCACAGGGCATCCACCTTCCACTCTGTGCCCTGAGGAGGGCAGGGAGCAGCCAGGGCATCGCACCCCACAGCCCCCACTGCCTACTCCTCACCATGGTCCCTCCAGGCTGGGGGTGCCTGCTCCTCGGGGGCTTCAGCCTCAGGGGCTTCCTCTTCCTCTGTGGCATCAGTACTGAGGGCTTCGGCCTCCAGTACAGGGACAGCTTCTGCCTCCAGGGCCTCAGCATTGGGAGATTCCACCTTGGGGGCTCCATCCTCAGGGGCTCCAGCCTGGGGGTCTCCTGCCTCAGTGGCTGCCTGTCCTGGGCTTCTCAAGTCCAGGTCCTGCCTGGGCAACTCCGTGCCCTCCCCAGGCACAGCCCCAACCTCTGCCTGCTGCTCTAGGGGGGGTTGTCCTGGGGGTCCCTGCTCCTGGCCAGGCAAGAGAATCGCGGGGGGGTCCAGCAGCTCAGAGGGGTCCAGCAGCCCATCCCCATTCAGGTCCTGCTTCGCCAGGGCTTGGTCCACCAGAGCAGCCACCTGCGGGGATGGGGAAGCAGGTGAGGGCCCGGCCCAGCAGCCCAGTGGGGTATGAGGAGCCATCGCTGTGGGACGCACCATGTCAGGGGCTGGCTGCTCCCCAGCCTGTGCCAGCACCGTGCCAAGTAACTGCAGCAGCTCCAGCCCGTCCAGGCGCCTGCTCTGGTCATGGTCATGGAGCACGAAGAGGTAGAGCAGGGCTGTGGGGCAGGGGGTGCTGTGGGGCAGGGGTCGCTGGCCCCACTAGCCCCTCAGCCCCCCAGCACTGCCGTGGTGTCCTTACCCTGCTCCCGTGTCATTGCCTCCACGTCCCGCTCCGGCGGCCCCAGGCTCCGCACGGCGCTCCACAGCAGCCTGGGGGGAGCAGGGCTGGAGTGGGAAGCGCCGGAGCTGCCCCCTGGCCCACTTTGCCCCAGGGCCAGCCGGGCACTGCCCACGCCCTCCACCCATCGCGGCGGCCCGGAGCCCCAATGCACAGCCCCGGGCCGTGGGCTCACAGGGACAGGCACTCACAGCAGCGCAGGCGACTCCGAGCTCAGCGGGTCTGGATACGGAGCCACGATTTTGGCCATGGAGGGGTCAGGCCTGGCCAAGAGACAGGGGGTTACCAGTGCCCGGGGGGGCTGCCCACTCCGGCCCGAGCCGCCCACTCATGGCTCCTGCGGGTCCACCAGTGCCTCCCCTCACTGTGCAGCCTCGGAGCCCTGCGCTTGCCCACAGCCACCTGCCCCTCCCATTGCCGTCTTGTCCTGCACCTGTGCCCCTGTACCCACGGAAACACCGCACCTGCCCCTTCCCATAACTGTGTCCCCCCATCCCAGTGCCCCCCATACCTGTCCGTCCCCGCCCTGGGGGCGGCCCAGACCGCTGGCCCCAGCAGCAGCAGCAGGATCAGCATCACCGGCGGGTTCCTCATGCCGCGACCTCAGGCTGCGGCGGGACGAGAGCACCGGGCTCGGGGGTGGCCCTGCCGGGGCCCGGGGGCAGAGCCCGCAGGAACCCGGCACCGGGAGAGGGGCGGGGGCTCCGGGAGCTGTCCCGGTTCCAGCACGGCGGGGACGCGCTCGCACGGGCGGGACGGTGCGAGGGGCTGTGCGAGGAACGCAGAGCGCTTGGGACCGGCCGGCTCTGCCCACCCAGCGCATCCCCGCCCGTACGCACTCACCCAGCACAGCCCAAGCCGGTGCCGCCGGTGCCCCCCGGTACCCAGTGACCCAGCCCCGCTCGCGTGTCGCCGCCGCCCGCCCCGCCCCGGGGCCACGTCGCCGACACGTCTCGGCCCTGCCACCGGAGCCAGGAGCGGCCCCGCCCTGCCCAGCCCGCGGGGAACAGCAATTCAAACCCACACAGCGCGTCCCGGGGGTAACCGGGACTCGGCCCCTCTAAACCGGGGACAGGGATGAGCGTGGGGTCACAGCAGGGGCGGGTGACACCCCCCTAAGTCCCCCACAGTCCCGGGAAGCGCCGGGCCAGCCCAGCGTCACCGACCCCCCGGGCCCCGGTACACACGGGCCCCGCAGCAGTCCCACCGAGAGCCCGGTACACACGGGCCCCGCCGGCCCTGCGGGCTCCGGGCAGCCCCAGGGGCACAGCCGCCCCGGAGGGCACACACCGCCCCGGAGGGAGATGCCCCCAGCCTCAGGCCGGCTCCCCCAGCACTCGTGGACAACTGTGCCTTCATGCTCCAGTTTAATGGCAGCAGCAGGGCGGGGGGCCAGCAGGACCCTCTTCTCCCGTCCCGGGGCCAGCCCCGCACTGCTGCCTGCACGGTCCCACAGGGACGGCGCCCCGCGTGGTCCCTGGACCCGCATCTGCTCCCCGAGCACCAGCGGGGACAGCGGGGCCAGGGCTGGTCCCTCATGTCCTTCACAGTCTGTGTGGGGTAGGTGGAGGAGAAGGGGTCGCTCCTGCTGCCAGGGGGCTACAGGAAGCCTGGAAAGGCGAGCTGCAGCAGCAGGATGGTGGCCACGATGAGCCCGGCACAAAGCAGCAGCAGCAGCCAGACGGGGAGGGAGCCTGTGGGACAGAGAGAGGTGAGAGGAGGCCGCAGTCCTCCGTGCCAGAGAAGGAGCAGAGGAGTCCCAGGCCCTCAGGCAGTCCCCGGACGTACGGCGGGCGGGCAGCAGGTGCAGTTTGCAGCGGCTGTCCACGGCCACGCTGAGCAGGGCGGCCTCGTGGCCCCCCAGCAGCTCCCGCCCGGGCCGGCTCTCGGGGACAAAGGCCACGTCTGTCACCACAATGCCGTGGGCCTCCTTCACGTAGTACAATCTCTGGGGGGACACAAGGGGTGAGGGACAGCTCGGGGGCCCGCGGGGCTGCCCCGCTCCCCTGGCCCGGCTCACCTGCAGCGAGAAGGCAATGTGGATGGCCACGGAGCCCGTCACTGTGCCCAGCCCCAGGAAGGTGCCCGAATCACTGCGGGGGGAGGGCAGTGAGTGGGAGCTGCCACGGCTCCCACCCCGTACCCCCTGGCCCCGGGGTACCTGATGGAGAGGCAGGAGACCACCTCGGAGCCGCAGGGCCGCGTCAGCAGCGGCAGGAAGCTTTTGCCATCCCACTTGGTCAGGTAGCAGGGCGGGGGCCGGCGCTCCCGCTTGTGGGGCACCTGCACTGTGTAGAGCCTCAGAGCCCCAGCATTGTCCTCCACAGCCCCGAACCTGCCGCAGGGGAGAGGGGCACAGGGCCGTGGGACCCACGGCACGGGGCACTGGAATGTGGGGCACATGGGGTGCAGCCCTTCACCACCTCTTTCACAATCCACACCCGGCCCCAGCCCTCTTCCTGTACAGCTGTCAGTGGAGCCCGGGAGACCCCTTCCCACAGACCCAGTAGGAAAAGTGAGAGGGCAGGCAGCAGGTACAGCCCATTCCCAGCCTCAGTGGGCCCTCCTCACCCCCTGCCCCACAGCCCAGCCCCACGCCCCTGCCGTCCCCAGCCCCAATGCCCCTTCCCGTCCCTCCACCCAGTGGCAGTGCCCCAAGCCCAGCCCTCTGATCTGCCCCCAGCCCCAGCCCTCTGATCTGCCCCCAGCCCTCTGATCTGCCCCAGCCCTCACCGGCAGGCCTGGTAGCGATAGGCCTTGTCAGGGATGCCGGGCAGGTTCTCGTGCCAGCGCAGCCCTGTCACCAGCTGGTCCTGCTGCCACACGCAGCACTGGAAGTCTCTCCCTGCTGTCACCACCTGCTGCACACAGCACAGGGGTCAGAGACCACTCTGCTGCAGGGCCAGGGAACCGGGGAGCCACCTGGCACCTACCTTGTTGTCAGGGCCCAGCGCAATGTCTTCAATCTCCCCGTCGTGGGCTCTGAACTCCAACGTCTTCTTCATGCTGGGGAACTGCAGGGGCAGAGGTGGAGTGGGTGCTGGGCACGGGTCAGGGCCCTGCCACAATCCCAGGCAGGTGTGGGGGGAGCAGCCTCAGGTAACCACAGGTGCTGCCCGTCCCTGCCCAACGTGCACTGCACAGCATTGGCACAGCAATGACAGCTGTCACTCTTCCCTGTCACTCCCAGCTCCCCCAAGCCTGGCCTTCACCCCACTGTGCCCACACACTCCTCCTTGGCTACCCCGTGTCCACCCGTGTCCCTGTGCCTGCCCTGGCTCCCCCATGCCCACCTGGGCTCTCCCGTGCCCCCCAGCCCCCCGTGCCCACCTCCCAGAGGCGCAGGAAGCCGTCGGCCCCGCCGGTGGCCAGCAGGGCGCCGTCGTTGCTGAAGCGCACGGCCTTCTGCAGGGCGTCGGGGCTGAAGTCGGTGCGCACACGCTGCAGGCTCTCCACCCTCACCTCGCGGGCCCGGCTCGGGGGGCTTCCCTGGGCCGCCCCCGCGGGGCCCCGCCGCCGCCGCGCGCCCTTGTCCTTGTCCCCTGTGGGCCGGGACACACTGCCATGGGGGGGACCAGGGGACCCTGATCCACAACACGCCCCCACGGCACCCAGGACAGGCACTGGGGGGTCCCAGGACAGTGTCCAGTCCCCAGAGCTCCCCACGGCACCCAGGACAGGCACTGGGGGGTCCCAGGACAGTGTCCAGTCCCCAGAGCTCCCCACGGCACCCAGGACAGGCACTGGGGGGTCCCAGGACAGTGTCCAGTGCCCAGAGCTCCCCATGGCACCCAGGTGTGGCATTTGGGGCTGCCAGGACAGTGTCCAGCCCCCAAAGCCCCATATGGCACCCAGGTGTGGCACTGGGGGGTCCCAGGACAGTGTCCAGTCCCCAGAGCTTCCCATGGCACCCAGGTGTGGCATTTGGGGCTGCCAGGACAGTGTCCAGCCCCCAAAGCCCCATATGGCACCCAGGTGTGGCACTGGGGGGTCCCAGGACAGTGTCCAGCCCCCAAAGCTCCCCACGGCACCCAGGACAGGCACTGGGGGGGGTCCCAGGACAGTGTCCAGTCCCCAAAGCCCCACATGGCACCTCAGGTAGGCACAGGGAGGTGGCTCAGGACAGACACGGGGCAGGCCCATAACAGGGATGGAGGAGTTCAAGGCAGTACCCATCCCAAAGCCATCCCACAGACCCCCGGCTCCCCACTCCGTGTCCTCCAGCATCCAGGGCAGGCACGGGGAGGATCCAAGGTGGACATGGGAGATCCACAGCTGTACCCCAGTGCCAAAGCACCCCACAGCCCCCACACACTCAGCCCGTAACATCTGGGGGTGGGAGAGGCACAGGGGAGCCCCATGGCAGTGTCCCATCCCCAAAGCCCACCACAGTACCCAGGGCAACCACAGAGAAGGCTCAGGACAGGCAGGGGCTCAAAGCAGTGCCCCATCCCCAAGCCACCCCACAGACCCCACATCCTGCCCCATGGCACCCACGGTAGGCAAGGGACGGGGAATTCAGGGCAGGCATGGAGAAGATCCAGGGTGGGCCTGGAGTTGTTCACAGAACGCCTTATCTCCAAAACACCCTTCAGCCCTCGGCACGGCAGCCAGGGCAGGCCGGAGGGAATTCAGGGCCAAAGCACACCACAGCCCCGGGGACAAGCGTCTCACAGCGCCTCCCGGTGACCCCGTGTCTCACCGTCCTTCCCGGCGGTGGCCGGAGCCTCGGGCTCCTGCAGGCTGAAGCGCAGGATGTGGCAGCTGTTGTCCTGGCCGGCCGCAATGACGTCCCCGGCCAGCGCCATGGTCATGGTGGCGCGGGTTTCGGTGTCGTGGCAGTGCAGCAGCGAGGCGCTGAGCTGCCCCCCGATCTGCTCCAGCTGCAGGAAATGCTGCGGGGCGGCACGGCTCAGTCACAGGCGGTGTTCCCGGGCCGGGCCTCTCCGCACCCCACACCGGCGGCCCAGACATCCCACACCGGCGGCCCGGACACCGCACACCCGGCGGCCCGGACACCCCACACCGGCGGCCCGGACACCCCACACCGGCGGCCCGGACACCGCACACCGGCGGCCCGGACACCCCACACCGGCGGCCCGGACACCCCACATCCGGCGGCCCGGACACCCCACACCCGGCCTGGCCGCGCTCAGCCCTCCCGCAGACGCCCGGGGCCCCTCGGAACCCCGCGGCCCCTCCGCCCCCGCAGCCCCGTCCGCACCACGCCATTGCGGATGCCGGTCTTGGCGGCGCCTCCGCCGCCCGCGGTGATGGCGAGCGGCCGCCGCGGGTGTAAGCGGACGGTGTAGAGCGGGAACGGCGCCCGGTACAGCTCGGCGGGACGCCGGGGCGCCATGACAGGGCCGTGACGTCAGCGCGCCGTGACCTCACACGCCGTGGCGTCACGCCCCATCGCCCTCCAGGGACGTGGCCAACCTGGCGCGAGCCCGGGGGCGGGGCAGGGGGCGTGGCCTCGAGGTCACGTGGTCGCGCGGGCCGGGGGCGGCGGGGACGGTCCCGACGGGAACCGGGGTCGTCGGTCCCGGTGCCGCACCGGCGACACCGCAGTGCCCGGGGAAACGGCGGCTCCGGGGGTTAGTGCGGCCCCCAGGGCTGGGGAGACAGTGGCCCTGTCGCTCCACGGGGACCCCAGTCCCTGGAACACCTGTGGAACACCTGTGGAACACCTGTGGAACACCCCAGTGTTTGGGCAGATGGCAGCCTCGTGTACCCTGCGGGCTCCTGGAGGACAGTGTGGACACCCCGCTCACTGTATGGGCTGACGGTGGCCTTCTGGGGGACAGCCCACTGCCGGGGGAGCTGGGGGTCCTGGGGTACAGAGTGGGCTGTTCCTTGGGACCCTCCAACACCTGTGCTCCAGAACCATTTATTGAGGGAACACTAAACACAAAGACACGTAAGAGGGGCTGTGGGGGCACTCGGCACCCTGAGGGGTCCGGGCAGCCCCCAGCCCTGGGGCAGTGTGTAAGGCACGTGGCTGGGCCGGGGGTACCAGACAGTATCCCGGCCTGGAGAGGGGGGCACCAACACTCCAACATCTCCCAACCATGGTCCCAGAGACTCCTGAAGGGGCAGCCCTCCAGTCTCCCCCCAGAGACCCCACTGCCTGTTACTTGGCACTCCCCGGCTGTCTGTGGATCCTCTGCCAGGGCTTGAACCCCCCGCCAGAGGAGTAGCCAGGACCCCCATGCTGGGGGCATCAGAACGAGGTTTCCTGCACAGCACAGATGGGGGCACCATCGCTGCGGATGTACCCCTGTCCTTCCTCCTCCCCTGCCTGGCTGGGGACACGAGGGGGCAGGCCATTGGGCACCCCGTTGCTCTTCTCTGTGGCGTCTGCATGGCTGAGGACCTGTGGGGACAGAGCAGGGGGCAGGGAAGGCACAGGGGAGGCAGCAGGAGGTGCCCCCCGTGCCCCCCTCTCCCCGGGGTGCTGGCAGTCTGTCCTCACCTGGATGGGGTCGGCTCCCCCACAGCAGAACCACCGCCGGAGTTTGGGGGGCAGGCAGCAGAGCAGCCACGTTAGCACGGGGGAGATGGTGCGGGGGTCCAGTGCCGCTGCCGGCGTGGGGCCTGGGGGGTACAGGGCTGTGAGTGGGGCGGGGGGATCACGGTGGTCCCCCCGCCACCCCACACTCACCGGTGAGCAGGCTGACCAGGACCCCCACCACGATGACAGTGGTGGAGTTGTGGGCACTGTACCACATGTAGGAGAGGCTGTAGAACCGCTGCAGCCCTGTGGGGCTGGGGGACACGGGGTCAGGAGGCGTGTGCAGCAGCACCTCACACCCTGCACACCCAGCCCCCGAGCCCCCCGTCCCACTCACCTTGGAGATGCTGTTGTGGGGGGCTGTAGGGTGGTAGCCAGGACGGTGCTGAGGTTGCCCACAGTGGGGAGTGCTGTGCTGTTGGCTGAGGGGAGCCCCTGGCCCCCTCCCGTGTTATTCAGGAAGCTGCCGATGCCTATCCAGAACGCCATGGCCAGTCCAGCCAGCAGCCCCACGACGGCTCCCTGCGACAGGGGACAAAGAAGGGCACTGGCTCCCCTCGGGACTCAGGGTGCCCCACAGCTCCCCACACACCCACATGGGGCCGGGGGCACTGACCGGGTCAGGGGACACTCACTGTGGGGTTGGCGCAGGGGAAGAACATGCCGAGGCAGAAGAGGCCCAGGAGTGGACCTCCCACCATTCCGAAGATGCTGATGGCTGCCTGCGGGGACGTGGCCTTCAGCGCCAGCCCCGTGCCCCTGGGGGTGCCAGAGCCCGGGGCTCCTGACCCCGTTTGGGGTGCCAGAGCTAGGGGCCCCGCAGCGCCATGCCTACCTGCAGCACAGGTCCCAGCATGGAGGACACATACGCCATCCCCAGGCACAGCAGCCCATAACCGAGAGCTGGGGAGGGGAGGGGTGTGTCACGGTGGTGCTGGGGATCCCCCCGCCGTGCCAGCCCCACGGCTGCCCCACATCTGCTCACCCAGCAGCTTGGAGAGCAGCGTGGCCCGCGACTCCGACAGCCCGGGGAAGTGCGGCCGTACCAGGTCCTCCATGGTCACAGTGGCCAGCGAGTTGAAGGCGGAGGAGATGGTGCTGGGGAGGAGAGGGAGCAGGAGGGGGCTCGGCCAGGACACCCGAACCACAGTCCCAGGGCCGCCCACTCACCTGAGGGCACCGCTGAAGAGGCAGGCGACAAAGAGCCCCGGCAGCCCCGGCAGGTCCTGCAGCACGTCCATCACGAAGAACAGCACCAGCTGTGGCAGGAGGTCAGTGCAGCAGGGGTTTGTGGCAGCAGGGGACACGGGACAGGGCTCTTAACCCACCTGGTCAGAGGAGGCAGGGCGCTGGCTGGGTGACAGCGGGTGCTCCCGGTCATAGACAAACATGACGAGTCCGGTGAGGCAGCTGAGGCAGAGCACGATCTGCTGGCAGGGGAACACGGCGTAGCAGGAGCTGCGGGCGCCATGCGGCTGTCAGACGTGGGGAGAGGCGGGGGGCCCATGCCAGGTGCGGGGACCCCCAGCCCCAGCCCCACTCACAGCTTGGCCTCCCGCTCGCTGCGGGCGCTGAGGTAACGCTGCACCTGCGCCTGGTTCACCCCGTACAGCGACAGCATCATGAACACCCCGCCCACAGCCAGCGACCAGAAGGTGTGACGTTCCAGGGGGTTGGGGTCCAGGCTGTGGGGAGCACCGGGGGGGGTCATGGTGACAGGTCCTCACCGGCACCCCATGCCCCACGGGGGAGAGGGTAACAGGGATGGACCACTGCACGCCACCAGGGTCCCTCTCCCCCACCCCAGGCTGCCCCAAGCGTCCCCACAGCACGACACAGGGGTCCCGGGAGCTCACTCACTCAATGCCGGCGATCTTGCCCTCCTGCTCAGCCACGCTCCAGACACGGGCCATGCCCCCCACCCGCCAGGCGCCCACCACGATGACGGCAACCTGCCCCGCCAGCATCACCAGCGTCTGGAACACATCTGTCCAGATGACGGCCTTCAGCCCACCCTGGGGACACACGATGCCCGTCACCACAGGGTCACGGTGCTCACCCTGGCACGGCAGGGCACGGGGCACCTGCGGCAGCAGGGACTCACCAGCGTGGTGTAGAGCGTGCAGACCAGCCCCATGGTCAGCACCGCGCTCCAGAGGTCAAAGCCCGTCACTGCAAGGGGCAGGGGACATTAATGGGGTGAGGGGCACAGCCCCCTGGCGTGGCTCCCCTCCCTCCTCAGCATACCTGCGTTGAGGGCCAGCGCAGGTGCGTAGAGCACCACTCCCATGTAGATGACCTGCGGGGAGGGGAGAGCAGTGCTGAGCCACGCCCGACCCCCCAAACTCTGCACCCCAAATCCCACCCCCCCAGCTCCACTCACCATCTGGAAGATGAAGGTGATGGTGCCAAAGACTCGCACCGTCTTGTTGAAGCGCAGCTCCAGGTACTGCAAGGAGGGAGGTCAGGGGTACACCGGCTGCAGGCTCCTGTGCAGTGCCCACAGCCCCCTGCAGCCCCCGTGCCCCCTCTGCTCACCTCATAGGTGCTGGTGATGCGCAGACGGTAGAAGACGGGGATGAAGATGTGCGCCGGGATGAGCAGCCCCAGGAAATAGGAGCAGCCAAGGAACCAGTACTCGGTGCCGAAGCGGAAGATCTCAGCTGGCACTCCCAGGATGGCCACAGCCGACTGGAAGGAGGCCAGCAGGGACAGGGCGACGGGCAGGCAGCTCATGTCACGGTTGGCCAGCAGGAACTCCTGCACCGTGCGCTGCCGGTCGCCGCTCAGGGCGTAGTAGAGCCCGATGGCCGAGGACAGCACCAGCAGCAGCGCGAAGATGCTGTAGTCGATGGCCGTGAACTCCATGGTGAGCCTGTCCCTTCAGCGCTGCCCTGCCGGTGCCACCACCGCTGCCCCGCTGCCCCGCCGGCCTCATGGGCACGCCTGCCCCCGGCAGCACGTCCTCACCAGCATCAGCCTGGCCTTGGCAGCTGCAGGAGGGACGTGTCAGTGCTGCAGGGACCTTCGCTCGCTCTGTCTAAGCCTCAAGGACCCAGAGCAGGGGCGGGCCGGGCCGTCCTCCTCCTCCTCCTCCTCCCTCTGGGCTGGGCCACCCCCGAGCAGCCCCACCTGCCCCGCTGAAGGAAACCGGAGTCTTCAAAGAGCACCAAGACAATGGTTGCAAAAACAGTCCCACCCAGGCCCCCTGGAGCATCGGCACCAGCAATCCTAGAAGAACTGGCCAAACCCAACATAGCCGCCTCCGGTGCAGGACAGCCCCGGTCCCACCTGCGCCAAACCCAACAAGACCACCCCCGGAGCTGAGCAGCCTGGAGCCGGTCCCACCCGAGCCAAACCCAACCTGCCCCAAGCACCCCCCAGCATTGCGCAGCCCCACCAAACCCGGCAGCACCGGTCTCACCAGCACCAAAGTCAACCCGGCCCAACCACTCCAGCACCCCACAGCCCTGTCAAAACAGCCCCCAGTGCAAGAGCTTGGCCAAGCCCAGCAAAACTGCCCTGGCCCTGGTGCCAGCCCGATGCTCCGGGACGCCCAGTGCTGGCGCAGTTGCTCCTGCAGGAGAATCGGCCTCCTGGATCTGCAGGATACATGGAAGGGGCTGGGGAGGGCACGGAGCCCAGTCTGCACTGGAGAGGAGGCACAGGAGGAGCCCCACACCCTTGTCCCAGAAAGCAGAAGCTGGTCAGGGTGACCCCCACACCACACAGCCCTCACAGCCAGGGATGGACACGGGGATGGAGTGGACAGAGGGGAGCTGGCAGCCTCAGGGATTCTGGGCATCAGCCAGGTGGAGCAGACACCTGAGCACCCACTGGCTCTGGCATCCTGACCCTGCTCACAGGGATCTGCCCAGAGGCCCCTGCGCTCTGCCCTGTCCTGGCCCCAGCCACTGTGGTACAGGAGGGGACACTGGGCAGACTGCTGCCCCTGCTCCCCCCACGTCCAGAGGGCTGCGACTGCAGGGAACCGGGAGCAGCAGGTGCCACGGGGCCGTGGGTACCCCCCTTCCTGGCCTGGGAGGGGGTGCAGGGGAGTGTTAGGGGGCACAGGAAGGACAAGTCTGGACTGGGGCAGGCAGGCAGGGAGTGGCACAGTGCCCACCATGATCCCATCATGATCCCTGGAGGAATGCTTGCCTGGGGAACATTTGGTGGGATTAGGCTGAGGCCCTCCTGGCACCCCTGGCACAGCCTGCCTGGGCCTGCCAGCTGTAGGGCTGAGGGTGGCTGTGCTGGCACGGGGTTCTGCAACACACAGCGCCAGCAGTGTCTGGGTGGGGAATGAGGTGAGAGGGCACTGTCTCTACCATCAGCCCCAGCCTGTCCCTGACCAGGACACATGCAGCAGCTCACGGCCAGGGTCCAAGGTCATTCCCCACGTTCCTCCATCCAGACTAAACATGGAAGGTTATACCGTGTCCCCAACGGGCACACGGCAGCCGCAGCCTCCTGCACGGCCCCAGACCAAGGTTCCCCTGCCTCACAGCCCCCTCGGTGTCCCTGAGGCTCTGCTGCCACCTGCCCTGGTGTCCCTACATCCCCATCACACGGTGATCCTTGCTGTCCTGGTCACACCACTGAGGCCCTGCTGCCCTCTCACCCAGATGGTCCCAGAATGTCCCCCACAAAACTCAGCAGCCCCAGCTCTCCCAGCCCTGGGGTGCCCTTTGTCCCCACGTGGTGAACCTGCTGCCCCTGTTCCTGCCGTCCTCAGCCTTCCCCGGTGCTCCTGCTCCTCGTGCTTCACCACATCCTCCCTTGTCACTGCGCGTACCCGGTGACCCCTTTGAGGCCCCGCTGCCCAGCGTCGTCCCCGGTGCCTTCACCCCGGGGCTCCCAGGGGCTCTGCTCCCCTTCCCCGGTGTCCCCAGCCAAGGCTCTGCTTCCCGTCCTCGGTGTCCCCGGTCCCGGGGCTCTGCTCCTTGCCCCCAGCGCTCCCAACCCGAGGCTCTGCTCCTCATCCCCGATGTCCCCATCCCGGGGTTCTGCTCCCGGTCCCCGGTATATCCCCGGGGCCCCATCCCGGGAGCGCTGCCCCCGCTGCCCGCAGCGCCCCCGGTCCCGGCGGCGGGGGGCGGCGGTGACCTTGCCCGGCGGCCCCGGTGCGACACTCACCGGCGGCGGCAGCACTCGCCCCATGTGCCGCTGCAGCCGGGGCGCGCCGGGATGACGCCCGAGCAGGCGGGGCCGCTGCCGCTTCCGCACCTCTGCCGCTGACGGCATCACGGCGGGCGCCGTGGGGCTCCTGTCCCGGTGTCGGTCCCCGGCCCCAGCCCCGGCCCCATCCCCGGCCCCATCCGCGGTCCCAACCCCGGCCCCATCCCCGGCCCCGCCGCCCTCCGCCCGCTCGGGCGGTCACCGCGCCCCGGTGCCCGCGCTGCGGAGGTGCCGGTGGCCCCGTTCGGGTCCAGAGGGCGCCGGGCGCGGGGAGGCGGGGGGGAGAACGGGCCCGGAGCTGCCCCCGCCCGCTCGGTGCTCCCGCGGTGGCGCGGCGATGCTCGGCGCCGTGGGCGGGTTGACGCTGCTGCTGCTGCCGCTGCTGCTGCCGCGGGCCGCCCGCGGGCTCCCGGTGAGCGGCGGGGAACCGGGCCGGGGTCACGGAAACCGGGGGAGGGCAGGACACGGGGGGCTCCGGTGGGCAGAGGATGTCACGGATGAGAGGTGCCGAGGGCTCCGGGAGGGCCCGGATCGGGAGGTCCCGGGCGGAATCGAGGGTCGGTGAGGCCCCGATCGGGGTGTCCCGAGGTCGGGGGTGCCCGGCTTGGAGGTGCTCGGGTGTCAGGGAAATTGTGGCTTGTCCTAAGGCTGGGGAGGTTTTCCTTTTCCGGGGGTAGGGGACACCCAGGGTTCGGGGAATAGGAGGCTGTCCCTGTGCCGGCGCTGCCCGTGTCCCCTCCACCTCTCCAGGTGTGCGGGCTGTGCCCGGGGCTGCCCCGGAACGGCTCCCTCGTGTCCCGGTTCTGTGAGTCCCGGCGTGACGCTGAGAGCGACGGGCGCTGCTGCCGGGAGCGGGGCTCAACCCCAGGGCGGCTTTTGGGGTACGGGGGGGACGGGGGGGACGGGGATGCCGGGCTGGGGGAGAATCTGGGGTGCTGGGGGCATCGGGGGCCACGGGATGGGTGTGCTCAGGGGATGGGTTTCTGGTTTCACAGCAGTGTCAGGGGAATGATGGGGCTGGGGAATGGGGTTTTGGGTTCACGGGGGAATGGCGGGGTTGGGGAATGGGGTTTTGGGTTAACAGCAGTGTCAGGGGAATGGCAGGGTTGGGGAATGGGGTTTTGGGTTCACAGGGGAATGGCAGGGTCGGGGAATGGGGTTTTGGGTTCACAGGGGAATGGCAGGGTTGGGTAATGCCTGGATGGAGCATCCTGGGTGGTGGTGTGGCGGGACCAGGTACAGGCAGGGGCCAGGGTGGGGTCTGGGGGTCACAGGGGCACCAGGGTGTGGGTGACAGGCATGTTACTGTCTCCCCCAACCACTGCCCCTTCCCAGGCTGGACCTGAGCAACTGCTCCCTGCACAATGTCCCCCCAGGACTGGCTGAGGCCACCACTGCCATCGTCGTGTGAGTTCCCCCGGGCCCCTTCTGGCCCCTGCAAGGAGCTGGGAGAGGGAGTTGGGGCAGGTTTGGTGCGACATTCCCTGGGCCCAGGCCACCACAGCCGTGCCCTGCTGGTCCCGGGGACAGCGGCCTCTCTCTGCCCTCGTGCCTGTCGTTAACAGTCCATTTCTTCAGTTAACTGAATTAATTGAAACCACACTCATTTTTAAACGGGGAGCCCTGGGACTTATCTGACCAGGCAGCCTCACCCCTGTGCCCAGTGAGAACATGGGTCAGATCCTTCTGGAATTCTGTCACGGAGAGCTTTGTCACAGGACAGCACTCCAGTCGGGGCCTGTGCTGGCAGGTGAGAAATGAGCCACATAGTCACGTCTTGGCTTTTGCCACAGTCCCACACAGCGTCCTTGTCCCCAGGTTGCAGAGACAAGAGTCAGGGACTCCTCTGGACAGCCACATGCAGGGCACTCTCAGGGCTCAGTGTGCAAATGAGCCCAGTGAGCCGTGGTGGCCCTCGGGGCGCCGTGACACCTCAGCTCATCAGTGTTTTTGTTAATGACCAAGCAGTCCCTCCGCAGAGACCTTTGAGCCCTGGCTGCAGGCTGCAGTCCCAGGGCCTTGGGTGGGCAGGGGGGGCTGAGGTTCACTGAGGTGCCAGGGGCACCCCGGGTGCCTACCAAGCTGGGGCTGCAGGATGGCACTGACGGGCCGTGTCCCCACAGGGACTTGACTGAGAACCCCCTGACGACTCTCCCCAGCGGTTCCTTCCTGGGCTTCGTCCAGCTGCAGAGGCTGTGAGTGCTGGGGGCAGCCGGGGCTGGGGGGCCACCGCGGTGCCGGTGCTGAGCTCTGTCCCCAGCGCCGTGCCGCTGGCGCTGGAGTGTCCAGGTGGGAACGACAGCTGGCAGGACGTGACGGTGGACAGGAGCAGCCGGCTGTGCCAGGGGCAGAGGAACCCCTGCAACTCCTCGGTGGAACTCGGTATGGTGAGAGACTGTCACCCTGGTGCATGGGGCTGGCGCGGGGGGCTGGCCTTGGCCCCTGAGCCCCTGCTCTGCTCTGCCAGCCTGGCCGTGTCCTGAAAACTCTGTGTGTGCCCCTGACGGCCCCGGCCTCACCCAGTGCCTCTGCGACGATCCCTTCCACGGCTACAGGTGCCTGCGGGAGGTGAGTGCCTGTGGGACCGAACCTCTCCCTGGCCGCACCCCGGCCACATCAGCGAGGGCTGCGGGGAGCGGTGATGCTCACTCCTGCTCCTGGGCAGGGCACCTTCCCTATGCTTCTCTTTGGAGGAATCCTGGGCACTGCCACTGTGTCCCTGTCCCTGCTGCTGTGGGGTACCCAGCGGAGGAAGGCCAAGACCTCCTGAGCGGAGCAGGGGGCTGTGCCCGGGCTGGAAGCTCCGTGGCCTGGCAGGCTCCGAGCATCAATAAAGCTGCAGGTCCTCACTGTGTGTCGGTCTGGTTCCTTCCCGGGGGAAAGGTGGGTGCTCGGGGGGACCCACGGGAGGAGGGCCACGCGACTTCCCCGTGCCCCTGGCTGGATGCGAGATTGGGGCAAAGCGGGAATAGGGACACCCGTCCAGCGGGACTTCAAGAGGGTTGAATAAATGCATCCAACCGGGAGCCCGCTGGGTTCTTATCACATTTTCCTAAAAACACACGCCCAACCGAAGATACTACACCTGTACAATATCGCTCTATTTTTGGAACCGCAAGATCAGGGGAGAGCGCGAACGCAGTCCCCCACTACCACAAATTATGCAGTCGAGTTTCCCGCATTTGGGGAAATCGCAGGGGTCAGCACACCCGGAGTGCAAGGGATGAGCCTCGCCCTGGGAAAACCACCTGCCTGATCATGGTGTCTCCCCTGCCAGGTAAGTATGCCCCAGCGCCCACCCGGCCCCACGGCCCCGCCCGCCGCACGCCTCCACAGCACACGGCCACCCCGGGCCCGGCCCCGCACCGCCCCGGCCCCGCGCTCCGGCCCGGCCCGCACGGCCCGGCCCGCGCAGCGCCCGCGGACACGCCGGGACGGCGGCGGGATTCGGGGCCACTGTGTCCCGGCATGCCGCGCGGGGACACCTCATTTGCATGGACACGCCCCCGTCCCCCGTTCCTCCCGCCCCGCTCCGGGCCGCTCCCGCCGGGAGCCCCGTGCGCCGCGGCTCTTCCCTCCCTTCGGGACGGGTTCTGTGGAAAATAAAGTTTCAAAGGGTTAATGACGTGTTTTTATGTCAGATTACACGGTTGGTCGTTAAAATGTTTCACGAGTTTAGGTGTGTGCTTTAGTAATCACTGTTTTTCACTGTTGTAAATGTTTGTATCAAATGTTAGTGCTCCTAGTTGCTCACCCCCCGCTCTGTACTGACATAAGTTACTGTTCTAAGTTTCCTAGGTTAAAGAAGTGTTCATTTATATCCCTTATGGTTCCAAATTTACTCGTTAAATATTGTTGACTAAGTTCCTTTGTACACCTTTACCCCTCTCCCTCACCCCCCATTCCCTAGCAGCATCCATTTTGTACCTGTATCCTTCCTGCCGGGAGAACTCCCATGGACCGGGGTGCCCAGGGGAGTGGAGTGGGCACTAAAACCCCCTAGAGCCGGTGAGCCACTGCCCAGACAGAGCTCTAAACTACAGCAGTGAGCAGGGAAAGCATCGGGCTGTTTGCTGGGGCCCCTTGCCTCGTCACCATGAGTTAAATAACACCACACGACCACCCCAGACCCACAGCAAGCTACAACTCTTCCTGGGGACTCTTGTGAGGTAGAAGACCCAGGTCTGCCACATCGAGACACCGAGGGACAGAACTGACTGCCTCCTCCTCCGGGTCGTCCTGGGAGCAGTGGTGTGTGCTGGACCCCCTCCCCAGGCTGCTCTTTTTAACACAAGCTGAAACCACTCTGGAAGTGGTCTCCTGGCCCATTTATGACAGTTCTGTTCCGATGGGGCAGCGCTCACCGTCTCCCGCTGCCGGAATTCCCTTTTCCCCTGGGCCTGCCGCTGCTGCCCGTGACCCTCCCAGTGCCTCCCGCCCACACAGCCCCGTCCTCCCGGCTGCTCTTTGCCCTGAGAAAAGCCATGAGCCGAGTGTGTGGCCTGCTCAGGGGAATTGCTCAGGCACAGGGTCTGCCTGCAGCTACTGGTGACGACTAAAACACACCGCAAAGTTTCATCCCAATCCCCAGAAATCATTTCCCCCCTTGGAGCTGGATTTTCCCATCCGAAGGCAAAGACAAGGGGACGCTGCTCACCCCCAGGGACACGAGACAAGACGTCTGTCACATCCAGCACCCCAAAGTGGGTGTTGGTCTCTGGGACCGAGGTGGGGTCAGGATTTGGGACAATGAACATCAGCAGCCTGGGCACGGAGTTCCCCCAGCTCTTGCACCAGTGTATCCCAGTGACTGAGGCTTCTTCTCTGCCGGGATTAGAGTGGTGAATTCGAATTGGCATCGACCCAGACTCTAAAACAGAGCCTATGAACATTCGCAGTCCGGCTTGGGCCTCTCATTTTATCAGAGTTGGTCTTTTCTCACCCACTGAACTCCCAATTTCAGTTCAGCTTTTAGCAGACTCACATTTCTCTCTTGCTCCAGGATTCCCAAAGCCCAAACCAGGGCTACGAGTGCACCTAAAGCTCCAGCAGGCACGTCCTCTTCTTCACCCAGCTTTCCCTGGGTGAATGGGCAGAGCTGCAGCTCCCATGCCTTTTCTAGAGGGATGTGCAAACTGGAAAGAGTCCTTTGGGAAAGTTAATTGGGCATTTAACCTGCACAGCCAACTCTGCCTGAGCAATGGCAAAGGGCACTCAGCACGTGGAGAAAGTGATGGGGTCATTTGATGTTCGTGGTCAGGAATTCCGTGTGTTGTCTGAGGGATTTCCTGCCCCTGAGGGCTTTCCTGCCCTGGGGGATTTCCTCCCATTGCAGCAGCAACAATGATCGTTTACTCCAAAGTCCCTTACAGCCAGTAACTCTGGAACAAGATATTCCAGTATCCACTAGGAAACCCACTGTTCCATTCCCTGGCTTAACTGGAACCCGAGGATTGGCTGGGGAAATAGGAGATGCCTCTGGTCCCCTTCAGTCAGCCCAGTTTCTTCCTCTTCTGATCTTTCCTTCTGTCCGTGCTCAGCCCCTCGTGCCTGCAATCCACACCCTGACACTTTTGGAGGGGCATTAACCGCAAGTCACGACGTTGTCCCTGAAGTACACCTTGCCTTCTGCCTCTTCACTGTCCCTGACAACAGCTTTGGTCGTTTCTTTTGTCTCTTCTCCTTCTCTTCTCCTTCTTCCCGTCGATTCTGGCATCCCTTGGGCAATAACCATCCGCGCTGCTCCTTGTCTCCTCCGGAGTTTCTTTCCTGTCCCTGGCGCGGGCTGGTGACAATGCCCGTGTCGCGGAGCCTCGCGTTTCCTTCCCCGGCGGCCTCTCGATCCCTCGGGATGCGGGTCCCTTTGGAAGGCTCCGGGCGGCCGCCAGGGGGCGCTGCGGTGGGGGCGGGAAGGAGGCGGGGTTCGGAGAGAGGAGGCGTGGCCATGCAAATGAGTCAGCGGGTAGGGACTGGAGGCGGGGAGGGACAGCGGGCGTGTCCATGCAAATGAGGTGTCCCCGCGCGGCATGCCGGGACACAGTGGCCCCGAATCCCGCCGCCGTCCCGGCGTGTCCGCGGGCGCT
The DNA here is from genome assembly GCF_009819655.1 of Sylvia atricapilla. Classification (NCBI taxonomy): domain Eukaryota; kingdom Metazoa; phylum Chordata; class Aves; order Passeriformes; family Sylviidae; genus Sylvia; species Sylvia atricapilla. Next base: position 317,714 of record NC_089142.1, on the reverse strand, counting down.
GCGCGGGCCGGGCCGTGCGGGCCGGGCCGGAGCGCGGGGCCGGGGCGGTGCGGGGCCGGGCCCGGGGTGGCCGTGTGCTGTGGAGGCGTGCGGCGGGCGGGGCCGTGGGGCCGGGTGGGCGCTGGGGCATACTTACCTGGCAGGGGAGACACCATGATCAGGCAGGTGGTTTTCCCAGGGCGAGGCTCATCCCTTGCACTCCGGGTGTGCTGACCCCTGCGATTTCCCCAAATGCGGGAAACTCGACTGCATAATTTGTGGTAGTGGGGGACTGCGTTCGCGCTCTCCCCTGATCTCGTGGTTAATAACAGATTCAACAGTGTAGTTACTTTGTAGTTGTTTGTTATTTTGACGATATTCCTGGTCCGCAGGAGTTATCCCCACCGCGGTGCGGATGCCGGAGTAATGAAACCCACTGCCCGTGTGTGTGCACTGCGGTGTCCTGCCCGTGCAGGAGCGGCAGAAAGGCGCAGCCCCGCGGGAGCAGTCGGGTTTTTCCTCTTTCAGCTTCCCGACTCCGAGCGAGCGCTGGGAGCGGCCCCGGTCCGCGCTCGGGACGCACCCGACGGCGACACCCGGGGCTTGTGTTGGCGACAGGCTCCGGACACTGACCCCGAGGGGGATGGACGAGGGGAGAGAGCGTCCAGCTCGGGTTTGGGCAACTTGACACAGAGAGAACAAATAGAACCGAGCAGCACGTTTGGATACTTGTTGATCAGGTATTCTTTATCACGGCATGCCGGGCGCAGGATGGATAATTCCTGCCTTTCATGCGGACCTTGGGTGATGAGAGGAAAGATGTGTACTAATGTCTTTACAAATAATTTGATGGGTGAAGGGATGGGAATTAGCGTCTGTGGAACGGGTCTTACTGTCCCTACTGACTTCGGGCAGCAGGTTTGCTGCAAAGCCCAAGGCAGTTTGACTCCTGAAACAGGCAAGGGTCTGCACAAGGCTGAATTTCCGAACTTTGGAGTGAGTTAAAAGGTTCAAGGGGGGAATATGTGGTAGGTGTGTCGGGGAGGCTGTACCTTCCCAGTACCTCAGCAATGGGGAAAGGAAGAGGGCACCGTGCGGCCGGGAGTTAGGATAAAAGGCTGAGCCCTGAAAACCCTGAGAGAGAAAACCCCGCGGGCGTGTGCCCCGGTGACTCTCCGCCCTCATTCGAGAGAAGTTGAAGAACTCCTCTGTCTATTTTTTGGACATAAACCTCTGGCGATTGTGGATTTTCCTGACAGTTACAAAGTTATTCCCCTTGTCTAGCGTTACAGCATGTTTATTCGTTTAATTTCTAAGACGTAATTTACACCTTCTTAAAACTGCATTTCATTACTTCGCCTACCCATTTTGAGTTATTTCATGGTCTCTGCTGTTACCTTCTATCATAAACAGTTTATGACACGTTTTTCTAGTGGCCATTCCGAGGCTGTCTTGCCTTTGATTTCTGGTCGAATTCTTCTTGGCAGCTCCTCTTTTCTCGTTAGCTCCACCCCACGTGTTCTTCAGGCCGGGTTTTTGTGTGTTTGCATCTAAAGGCGTCCTTTGTTGAGCTATCTCATTTGTTACAGTTAAGCATTACCGTTTTTTCTATTCAGCAAGCAAGGGGATGAATTTCCTTTAATATCAACTCTCATGGTTCACAAGGACGTGTCAAATTCCCGCCGCTGGAAGTCCGGCAGCACTCACAGGCTCGATGTGGTGTGACCCGGACAGTGACCACCGAGCGGGACAGGCATCTCTGTGCCTCTTCCCTCGCACAGAGCCGCTCGGAACGGCTCTGGGCCGGGTGCTTTGGAACGGCTCTGGGCCGGGTGTTCCCCTGGGCCCGCAGACACGGGTGGGACAGGTCAGGATCACCCTGGCTGCAGACACGGAGGTCCAGAGCCCTCCTTTGGGAGCCGCTCTCCAACTCCGGACACCGGCATCGCCTCTTGGGGAGCGCACACCGGGATGCCTCCGGACCCGCGGCTATCCCTGAGCTTCATACCGGGGTCGGGACGGGGATACCCGCCCTGTCGACCCTCCACCGATGGGCTTCAGCGGCGACTTGCGCGTTACCCCTGACAAATATCCAAGCTCCGTCTCCCGCTAATGTAGTTAGGCAAACACACAACCAAGTAACTGAGAACTTGCTATAGACTTCCAGATACGGAAGAATGCTTAAATCTGTTTTTGTAACCACGAGATCAGGGGAGAGCGCGAACGCAGTCCCCCACTACCACAAATTATGCAGTCGAGTTTCCCGCATTTGGGGAAATCGCAGGGGTCAGCACACCCGGAGTGCAAGGGATGAGCCTCGCCCTGGGAAAACCACCTGCCTGATCATGGTGTCTCCCCTGCCAGGTAAGTATGCCCCAGCGCCCACCCGGCCCCACGGCCCCGCCCGCCGCACGCCTCCACAGCACACGGCCACCCCGGGCCCGGCCCCGCACCGCCCCGGCCCCGCGCTCCGGCCCGGCCCGCACGGCCCGGCCCGCGCAGCGCCCGCGGACACGCCGGGACGGCGGCGGGATTCGGGGCCACTGTGTCCCGGCATGCCGCGCGGGGACACCTCATTTGCATGGACACGCCCTACTGAGCAGCGTCAGAGCCATTCCCAGCCCCGGGCGCTCCTGCCGGCGGTGGTTGGGGCTGGGCGCTCACCTGCCCGCCCGTGCCGGGACTCCGCGGTCTCTGTGCCCGCCGGACGGTCACCGCGGGCGGCTCTGGCGCTGTCTGTCCTGCCCGGGCTCGTGCCTCCTTTGCCCGGTCCTGCCGAGCGCTGACACCCCGGGTGTGTCCATCTCCTGCCCCTAAGCCGTGGGGCTGGCGAGGCCGGCCGTGTGTTCGCTGGCCGCTGTCTCGTCACTGCTGGGGTGGGCCATCACCTGGCTCCCCCCGCGGGGCTCCCGGGCGCCCGGCACCTCAGGGTCCCTCTTCACTGCATTCCGGGTCCCCCATTACCCCTCCCTGCCTGCTTGGGGGTGGGCTGTGCAACGACTGACGGTCTCCAGTCAAAGCCCTTCCACCTCCTCTCCTCTTCCTCCCCATCCCTTCATGCAGTTAGGATTGTTCCTCTGACCCCTGTCTGCCCCATCCAAATCTCGTTTCCAGGCTCTCGTGTTCCAGTTTACTTCCAGACGATCGGCTGAACCCTCACAGACACTAATACCCACAGTGACAAACCCAAGAGGACCTCGATGCCACCCCAGCAGCGTCCTTACTCATCCTGCGTACTCAGAACCCATCGCTACCCACCTAAAAGCTTTGCTCCAGGTCTTCCAAGCAGTGCTAGAAGCTGGCGCTGGATTTTGTGAGAGGTCATTTCTGTTCTCTGCCTCTGTTCTGCAGGTGGACAGCCCATACCACGACTTACACCTCAGCCCACGAGTAGCTGGCATATCCCTGAGAGCCCAGGCAGCAGTGACAGGACAGGAACTGGGGCGTTCTGTCGGCTTTGGGTGTGCAATGCCCTGCGATGTCACGGCAGGTGCTGGCTCCGGGGTGAAATGAGTACCGGTGTTTAACGGCCCCTTGCTTCCCCTCGGGGAGTGCACGGGCATTTCCATGGCTCCGTGTGCTCAGGGGCATCCCCTCCATGGCCACCTGCACGCCGTGTGCTGCTGCCAGCGCCCAGACCCGGCTCTGGGGCTGCGAAGGGCTCTGTGCACTGACCCTGTAGGTGCCGTCCTGTCAGCCTGTGCTGCAGCCCGGTAGGAGCCGTGTCCGCCCCGTGGGGCTCTGCAGCCCCTGAAGCCCTGCCAGTCTCTAGGGAGCCTGTGACCCTTTTTCTCAGCAGGATCAGCCAGCAGCGGAGCTGTGTGTCCCTGAGATACACACGGGATCACCGCGGCCCCCGCCCCTGTGCCGCCCAGCGGGTCCTCTCCCGGTGTCGGTCCGTGGTGGTCATCCTCTGCCGCTGCTGCGGCTCTAGCGCGGCCCCGCTGTGCTCAGACACCGAGTCCCGGGCAGCAGGACTGCGCCCGGACCGGGACCGGGACCGGGACCAGAGCCGGTTCCGCTCGGCGAGGGGGCGGGGCACTTACAGCGCGCGGCAGAAACGGCGCGAGTGACTGGGCGTGTCCATGCAAATGAGGTGTCCCCGCGCGGCATGCCGGGACACAGTGGCCCCGAATCCCGCCGCCGTCCCGGCGTGTCCGCGGGCGCTGCGCGGGCCGGGCCGTGCGGGCCGGGCCGGAGCGCGGGGCCGGGGCGGTGCGGGGCCGGGCCCGGGGTGGCCGTGTGCTGTGGAGGCGTGCGGCGGGCGGGGCCGTGGGGCCGGGGGGGCGCTGGGGCATACTTACCTGGCAGGGGAGACACCATGATCAGGCAGGTGGTTTTCCCAGGGCGAGGCTCATCCCTTGCACTCCGGGTGTGCTGACCCCTGCGATTTCCCCAAATGCGGGAAACTCGACTGCATAATTTGTGGTAGTGGGGGACTGCGTTCGCGCTCTCCCCTGATCTCGTGGTTACAAAAACAGAACTAGTATGCGGAGAAGACTTTGGTTCTTGATACTACTCAGAGCACTGCTGCTCTTTTGATTCCGCATCGCTTACTGCCTTTTCAACTCCGATCTCACTGTGCACTCTGTCCCCCAGCCCGAGGCCGCCCGTGTTCCGGTACTCGCCTGCGGGCAGCATCCCGGGCCGTGCCCTGCGGACCGGCGGTCGGGCCCTGGCTCGATGCTTTCCCCCATCCCGCCGTCGCCCCGCGGAGCCCCGGTGGCCGGTGTACCTGGTGGCGCTGCCCCGCCCCGGGGGCGGTCCCGGCGCGGCCCCGCCCCGGATCCTCCCGCCGCCGCCGCAGCCCCGCGGCGCGCGCCCCGCTCGGTGTCCCCGCGGAGCCGCCGGAGCGCACGTGGCGGCGCCATGGCCCGGCTGGTGCTGCAGGACGGCTCGGTGCTGCCCGGCCGCCCCTTCGGGGCCGTCGGCGCCGCGGCCGCGGGGGAAGTCGGTGAGTGCGTCCGGGGGCCGGGCCGGGCCGGGATGCCGTGGGGCGGCCCGAGACAGCCGAGGGCGCGGGAAGGAGAGAGAACGGGGAACTCGGCCCGGCCCGGGGACTCACTTCCGTGATCGGGCCGGGCCGTGCCCCCGGCGGGGCCGGGCCGCCCCCATCCATCGCCCCCGTCCCGTCCCCTGCAGTGTTCCAGACCGGCATGGTGGGCTACCCCGAGGCCCTCACCGACCCCTCCTACAAGGCGCAGATCCTGGTGCTCACCTACCCGTTAGTCGGTAACTACGGAGTGCCCCGGGACGAGCCCGACGCTTTCGGCCTCAGCAGGGTGAGGCAGGCCCGAGGGGCCGCGTGTCCCGCCCCGGTGTCACTGCGGCGGGTGGCGGAACGGACACCGCCGGGTGACAGGGCGGCACGGACGGCACGAGGTGCCAGGGCAGAGTGCCAGGGCACCGTCAGTGGCACATGGTGGCGGGAGAGGTGTGACTCCGGTGCTGCAGGTCCCAGAGCCGCGGTGGGGCCAGCGGGCTCTGCCATGGCGAGGACAGGGGCTGGGCAGGGGGACACCCCAGTGCGCTGCGATTGGGGAGCCCTCGCAGCACACGGGGTGTGGGGCTGTGCGTTTCCTCACCAGCGCTCTCTGTTGCAGGGTTGGGAGTGTCAGACCCCTGTGACAAGGCAGGGTTGGCAGAGGGGCTGCTTGAGGCCCCAGCCCCCTCCCAGCCCCTTGGCCTCCAGGCTGCCCATCCCGGGGCAGAGTCCAGCCCTGCTGTGGCCGTGCTGTGCCGGCCTCCCCACGCTGACCGGGGTGGTCTCGGTGTTAGCAGCTCTCTCCAGGCCGGTGGTGTGTGGGTCTGTGCTGTGGGCTGTGTTCCTGGGAACCAGAGCCCTGATCCCACGGGACATGGCATGTCCGGGCCTCGCTGTGGCTGCTCTGTGGTGCTCTCCCGTCAGCCTGCTCTGTGCTGCAGCTGTGCCAAGCTGAGGGGTCCCGTGGCATGTGGCATGTGGGCAGTGGGCTGCAGTCCAGCAGCGCTGTGGGGGCCTGGACACCCCATCCTGGGGCTCCCTGACCCAGGGACTTTGCTGGACTAAGGCTCAGCCTCGCTGTGATAGGTGTGGGACAAGGTGGGGACAAGTGACAGTCCGGCACTGGGAGGGCTGGTCCTGTGCTGTAGGAATGGGGTCTGTGTTCTGTGGGGTTTCTCCTGGGCTGGCCACCCTCTGCCTTGCCCTGCTCACCCTCTGCGTCCTCACAGTGGTTTGAGTCCAGCAAGATCCATGTGGCTGCGCTGGTGGTGGGAGAGTGCTCGGAGACCCCCAGCCACTGGAGCGCGTCCCAGTCCCTGGACCAGTGGCTGAAGGAGCAGAACATCCCTGGGCTACAAGGTGGGCCTGGGGAGACAGCAGAGTAGGGTGGGGGCTGTGGGTCTGCAGGTTCTGAAACCAGACCCGTCTCTGTTGAAATTTGCCTGCCTGGGGTTTGACGCTCTGTTGGCACTTGGGGGTGACGATGCTGCCGGGGCACAGGGTCCTGCCGGGCTGGGGTGGGACTGTGCCTCACAGCCCTCTTGCAGGGGTGGACACCCGGGCACTGACGAAGAAGATCCGCGAGAAGGGGACGCTGCTGGGGAAGCTGGTGCCGGATGGGACCCCCGAGGGGAGCCTCTCCTTTGAGGACCCCAACAAGAAGCACCTGGTGCAGGAGGTGTCGCTGAAGGTGTGGCGGGGACTCTGAGTGGGGCTGGGGGACAGCAGAAGGGGCTGAGGAGCCCCTCACTGCGGCAGCCTGGCCCCAGCAGGAGCCCGGACGAGCCACTCCCCTCCCCTCAGGCACCACGAGTGTTCAACCCGGGCGGGTCCCTGCGAGTCACGGCCCTCGACTGTGGCCTCAAGAACAACCAAATACGGTGCCTGTGCAAGCGGGGGGCCACTGTCACTGTTGTCCCCTGGAACCACCCGCTGGACCCTGCAGGTGAGAGGGCAGTGGCTGGGGACAATCTGGGCCCCCACCAAGGAGGCATGATGCTGCATGATTGGTGCTGGGGACAGCAGGCACCTGTGTCCTGCTCAATGCCATGAGGTGGGCAGTCTTGGTGTCATTGTTCCTGGGGGTTTTGGGGCTTGGGGCCCTCAGTGTGGCCCCACAGGAGCAGGGCCGTGGGCTCGGGATGCCTTGCTGAGATTGGCATGATGGACTCTGAGCTGTGGTATTGGTGTGGCTCGGGGCGGGGGCCACCATGGGGGACTGGCAGGGCCTTGCTGCCACTTGAATGGGTGGTGGGGGGTCAGAGCACCTTGGTTGCAACTCTGCTGGGATGTCGGGGGAGCTGCAGGCTCAGGATGCTTCTCTGCTGGTAGCCAGGAGTGCCTGCTGTGAGCCTGTGGGGATCTTGGGGGCCCTGCTGTGTATGCTGAGGGGCAGGGGGGTCCCACTCTGACCCTGCTCTCTCTTGACACAGACTTTGATGGGCTGTTCATCAGCAATGGCCCTGGGGACCCACAGCTCTGCCAGGAGACAGTGTCCAGCCTACGCCGGTTGCTGGATGCGCCCCATCCCAAGCCCATTTTTGGGATCTGCCTTGGACACCAGCTGCTCGCCCTGGCCCTCGGAGCCCACACCTACAAGATGAAGTGAGTGGGGGTCCGGAGTCACCTCAAGGGATCCTGGCTGCTGCCCTGCTGGGGCTGCCTGACACCCATCCCACGCCGCAGGTACGGGAACCGTGGGCACAACCAGCCGTGCCTGCACGAGGACACGCGGCGCTGCTTCATCACGGCGCAGAACCACGGCTTCGCGGTGGAGGCGGGCAGCCTCCCGCCCGGCTGGCTGCCGCTCTTCACCAACGCCAACGACGCCTCCAACGAGGGCCTGGTCCACCAGCACAAGCCCTTCTTCAGGTGTGCTGGGGCCTGGGGCTGTGGGGGGCTGTGGGTGGTCACAGGGATGTGCCCTGCCTGACCCCCTCGCAGTGTCCAGTTTCACCCCGAGCACTGCGCTGGCCCCACGGACCTGGAGGGTCTCTTTGATGTCTTCGTGGAGGCAGCGCGGGACCTGCGGGACGGGCACGGCAGCGCCCGGACAGGTGGGTGTGGGTGTGAGGGACAGCCGGGACCACGGCCAAGGGCTGCAGGACAGGGCTGTGCATGGGGGTGCCCTGTCCCCAGCGTGCCACATCCCCCCAGTGCGGGAGCGCCTGCGGGAGTGGCTGACCTACACCAAGACACCAGCGGGGGACTCGGATGCAGCCCGGCCCCGCAAGGTGCTGATCCTGGGCTCCGGTGGCCTTTCCATTGGGCAGGCAGGCGAGTTCGACTACTCGGGGTCACAGGTGAGTGCCCACCCCAGGACAGAGGGGGCGGTAGGGGCCACAGGGATGGCAGGGGCCCAGTGCCACCAACTGTGACCCCTCTGCTCCCCATGAGGCCATCAAAGCACTGAAGGAGGAGAACATCCAGACGGTGCTGATCAACCCCAACATCGCCACAGTCCAGACCTCCAAGGGACTGGCTGACAAAGTGTACTTCCTGCCCATCACCCCTGAGTACGTCACCCAGGTGAGCATCCCGGGATGCTGGCTGGGAGGAGGTGATTTGGCAATGCAGGGATGCCAGCGTTGGGGGATGAGTGTGGGGCTGGGATCTGGAAAACAGAGGACTCACTGTGGTTTCTGTCCCACCATGCCCCCCAGGTGATCCGGAACGAGCGGCCTGACGGGGTGTTGCTGACCTTTGGGGGGCAGACAGCCCTCAACTGTGGTGTGGAGCTGACCAAGGCGGGTGTCCTGGAGCGTTACCACGTGCGGGTGCTGGGCACCCCCGTTGCCTCCATTGAGATGACAGAGGATCGCAAGGTCTTCGTGGAGAAGATGGAGGAGATTGGGGAGCACGTGGCACCCAGCGAGGCCGCTGCCTCCCTGGAGCAGGTCTGGGGGATTCTGGGGGGCTGTGGGGCAGGGCAAGGCCCTGTCCTTCCTGTTCCCAGCATGACCCCTCTCCTCCCTGCAGGCGCAGGCGGCCGCTGAGCGGTTGGGGTACCCGGTGCTGGTGCGCTCTGCCTACGCCCTCGGGGGGCTGGGCTCCGGCTTCGCCAACAACCGGGAGGAGCTGGTGGCTCTGGTGAGCCAGGCCTTCACCCACACCTCCCAGGTGCTGGTGGACAAGTCCCTGAAAGGCTGGAAGGAGATTGAGTACGAGGTGGTGCGAGATGCCTTCAACAACTGCATCACGGTACGAGATGGAGGGAGGCCTCTGGGCTGCTGCAGAGGGGTGGATGTGGGGCAGGGGCTGGGGGCTTGCACTGCACCTTGTCCCCAGGGAGGGCTCCCCGGTGACTCTGGTGGTGCTGACACAGCTGCTGTGCCATTGGGAGCTGCACCCTGAGAACCAGAGCCCTGCACCCCTGTGCTGGGGTGTGCCACCCAGTGGAACACCCTGCATATTCCAGTCCTGACTGGGCAGGGTGGGATGTGGTGGGAACTGGGAGGAACCCATCACGGACAACATGTGGAGCAGTGGGTGACCCCCCACCTCTGCCAGGTGTGCAACATGGAGAACCTGGACCCGCTCGGGATCCACACGGGTGAGTCCATAGTGGTGGCACCCAGTCAGACCCTCAACGACACTGAGTACTTCATGCTGAGGCGCACAGCCATCAAGGTGGTGCAGCACCTGGGCATCGTGGGCGAGTGCAACATCCAGTTTGCCCTCAACCCCGAGTCTGAGCAGGTACTTGTAGCTCCCTGCGGGTTCTGTCTCCTGCTCCTGATCCCTGGCCAGCCTCGCCCTGGGGGATCTGGGTCCTGCCCCGTGCTGTCCCATGAGGCTGCAGCTTCTCTGGGACTGGCTTGGCCTGTCCCAAAGCACCCACTGACCCTGCCTGCCTGCTGCCCACAGTACTACATCATCGAGATGAACGCCCGGCTCTCCCGCAGCTCGGCCCTGGCCAGCAAGGCCACTGGTTACCCGCTGGCCTACGTGGCTGCCAAACTCGCCCTGGGCATCCCCCTGCCCCTCCTCAGGTGAGGTACCACCACAGTGTGGGACAGGGTGCTGCCCTGGTGGGCCGGCCCCAGCTGCTGACCCCTGTCCCCTCCTCAGGAACTCTGTCACCAACTCCACCACAGCCAGCTTTGAGCCCAGCCTGGACTACTGTGTGGTGAAGATCCCGCGCTGGGACCTCAGCAAGTTCCTGCGTGTCAGCACCAAGATTGGCAGCTCCATGAAGAGTGTGGGTGAGCACAGAGGGGGCAGCACTGCTGGGGCACGTGATGGGCCCGGGATCCGCCTGCTCACCCCACCTTCTGCAGGGGAGGTCATGGCCATTGGGAGGAACTTTGAGGAGGCGTTCCAGAAGGCTCTGAGGATGGTGGACGAGAACTGCGTGGGCTTTGATCACACAGTGAAGCCGGCCTCAGACATGGTGAGCACTGGGGTTTGGGTGGCTGTGCCATTCTGGGGGAGAGGTGGCCACCTGCCTCCCTCGGCCACGCTCAGCCCCTGGCCTGGCAGGAGCTGGAGACGCCGACGGACAAGCGAATCTTCGTGCTGGCGGCGGCGCTGCGGGCCGGCTACTCCATCGAGCGGCTCTATGAGCTGACCAAGATTGACCGCTGGTTCCTGCACAAGATGAAGAACATCACGGACCACGCGGTGCTGCTGGAGTCGTACCGTGGTCAGCAGGGCACCATGCCGCCCGCCGTGCTCAAGCGCGCCAAGCAGCTCGGCTTCTCCGACAAGCAGGTGGCCCTGGCTGTGCTCAGGTGAGGTGGGGAGGGGACGGCCCTGTTCTGCTCCCTGCCTCAGTCCTGGTGCTCACCCAGCTCTGTGCAGCACCGAGCTGGCCGTGCGGAAGATGCGGCGCGACCTGAAGATTCTGCCGGTGGTGAAGCAGATCGACACTGTGGCAGCAGAGTGGCCGGCCCAGACCAACTACCTGTACCTGACCTACAATGGTTCCGAGCACGACCTGGCCTTCCGTGAGCCCCATGTCATGGTCATCGGCTCCGGCGTCTACCGCATCGGCAGCAGTGTCGAGTTTGACTGGTGTGCTGTTGGCTGCATCCAGGAGCTCCGCAAGGTCAGGCGGGCCCCAGCACCCTGTGCAGTGAGGGGTGGGGGTCCCTGGTCAGAGGATGAGGTTGGGTGGGGCCGGGGGCTCTGGGCTTACCTTGTCCCACTCTCCAATAGCTGGGCTTCAAGACAATCATGGTGAACTACAACCCTGAGACAGTGAGCACGGATTATGACATGTGCGATCGCCTCTACTTCGATGAGATTTCCTTTGAGGTGAGGGGGCTGGGGCCCTGACAGCTGCTGGGGGCTGGGTGAGGGCTGCTGTGGCTCTGTCTCAGCCATCCTCCTGCCCCGCTCTGTGCTGCAGGTGGTGATGGACATCTACGAGCTGGAGAACCCCGAGGGCGTGATCCTGTCCATGGGCGGGCAGCTGCCCAACAACATCGCCATGGCCCTGCACCGGCAGCAGTGCCGCATCCTGGGCACCTCCCCGGAGGCCATCGACTCCGCCGAGAACCGCTTCAAGTTCTCCCGCCTGCTGGACTCCATCGGCATCAGCCAGCCCCTCTGGAAGGAGCTCTCCAACATGGAGGTGGGGCCCAGCGGACAGGAGAGGGCTGCTCGGGGCAGCTCTCCGTGTGTGTGCTGAGGTTCCCTCTCTCCCACAGTCGGCCAAGCACTTCTGCTGCAAGGTGGGCTACCCCTGTGTTGTGCGTCCTTCCTACGTGCTGAGCGGTGCCGCCATGAACGTGGCCTACTCCGACAGTGACCTGGAGAAGTTCCTGAGCAATGCTGTGGCTGTGTCCAAGGAGCAGCCTGTTGTCATTTCCAAGTTCATCCAGGAGGCCAAGGTCCATCCAGGAGGCTGCTCCGCCCCGGGATGCCCCCTGAAAGCCCCAGCCCCGACCCCAGGGACAGGCTGTGACCATGTTCCTGCTCACAGGAGATTGACGTGGACGCGGTGGCCTGTGACGGCGTGGTGGTGGCCATCGCCATCTCGGAGCACGTGGAGAACGCTGGGGTGCACTCAGGTGATGCCACACTGGTGACCCCCCCGCAGGACATCACCCCCAAGACACTGGAGCGCATCAAGGCCATCGTCCACGCCATTGGGCAGGAGCTGCAGGTCACAGGGCCCTTCAACCTGCAGCTGATTGCCAAGGTACCTGGGGCTGGGGACTGCGTGGTGCCAGGGCAGACCACCCCTCATCCCCAGCCCTGCCTCATTCTGTCCCCTCTCTCCTAGGATGACCAGCTGAAGGTGATAGAGTGCAACGTTCGTGTCTCCCGCTCCTTCCCCTTTGTCTCCAAGACCCTGGGTGTGGACTTGGTGGCTCTGGCCAGCCAGGTGATCATGGGTGAGGACGTGGAGCCCGTGGGGCTTATGACGGGCACAGGCATTGTTGGTGTCAAGGTGAGTGGGGGGCCACGGGGCCAGGCTGGGGTGCAGGGCCAGGCAGCCCCTGAGTGTCCCCTTGCCCCCAGGTGCCCCAGTTCTCCTTCTCACGGCTGGCGGGCGCTGATGTGGTGCTGGGTGTGGAGATGACCAGCACGGGCGAGGTTGCCTGCTTTGGGGAGAACCGCTGCGAGGCGTATCTGAAGGCCATGCTCAGCACTGGCTTCAAGATCCCCAAGAAGAACATTCTGCTGACCATCGGCAGCTACAAGGTACGTGGGTTACAAAGTGCTGTGAGGCTGGGCTGGGGTTCTCTCTCTGCCCTCTAACCGGCCCCTGGCTCGTTTCAGAACAAGAGTGAGCTGCTGCCCACGGTGCGGACGCTGGAGACCCTCGGCTACAACCTGTACGCCAGCCTTGGCACTGCTGACTTCTACACCGAGCACGGCATCAAGGTCAGGGCTGGGGCCTGCAGGGCCAGGGCCACTCCCGGGGTGTTGCAGGGCCCTGACGGGGTCACTGCCTGCAGGTGAAGGCTGTGGACTGGCACTTTGAGGAGGCGGACAGCAGCGAGGCTGGCGCCCGGGAGACCCAGCGCAGCATCCTGGACTACCTGGCCGAGAACCACTTTGAGATGGTCATTAACCTCTCCATGCGCAACTCGGGGGGCCGCCGGCTCTCCTCCTTCGTCACCAAGGGGTACCGCACCCGGCGCCTGGCCGTCGACTACTCTGTGCCCCTCATCATCGACATCAAGTGCACAAAGCTCTTCGTAGAGGTGGGCTGGGGCACTTGGGGACTGTGGGTGCAAGGACAGGGAGCAGAGTTGGGTTGTAGAACTCCTACCCCGTTTTGGGTGCTGTAGGGCAGGCAGTGTTTGTGGGTGTCACTGTGCAGGGCCCGTTTTGGGGGGCAGCTCAGACAGGCATCATCACCCTGGCCGTGCTCCTGACCTAGGGTCTGCCTCACGGCTGCTGTTTCTGTAGGCTCTGGGCCAGATCGGGGCAGCCCCCCCACTGAAGATGCACGTGGACTGCATGACATCCCAGAAACTCATCCGTCTGCCAGGTGGGTGCTCAGCGGCCCTGGGGGACAGCACGGAAGCGGGACGGTGCTGGGGCTGGGAACATCTGCAGGTGCTGTGGGGAGAGGTGTTTCCATGCCACGTTGGTGGGATGGCCCCTGTCCCTCACACCCCCTGTGGCCAGCAGCTGCCAGTGCTGACGCTGACACTCCCCAGGCCTGATCGATGTCCACGTCCACCTCCGTGAGCCGGGTGGCACCCACAAGGAGGACTTTGCATCAGGCACGGCAGCTGCCCTGGCCGGGGGTGTCACTATGGTGTGTGCCATGCCCAACACCAACCCCGCTGTCACTGACGCCGCCTCTTTTGCCTTGGCACAGAAGGTGAGGAGCTGCTGCCAGCCTGATGCTCACACCCCCTCCTGTGCCAGCAATGGTGGGCTCGTTGCTGGTGGCAGGACTGGTCCCGCCACAGCACCCACTGCCTGTTGTCCTGCAGCTGGCTGAGGCGGGGGCCCGCTGCGATTTTGCCCTCTTCCTGGGGGCTTCCTCGGACAATGCTGGCACTCTGGGGCCCCTGGCTGGGGCGGCCGCCGGCCTCAAGATGTACCTGAACAACACCTTCTCCAACCTGCGGATGGACGACGTGTCGCTGTGGATGGAGGTGAGCAGGAGGGCAGGGGCTGGCACGGGGCAGGTCTGCTCCCAGCCCCGGTGCCCACCAGCCCCGTTCTCCCCAGCACCTGGAGCAGTGGCCGCGGCACCTGCCCATCGTGGCGCACGCTGAGCGGCGGACGGTGGCTGCCGTGCTGATGGTGGCCCAGCTGTACCAGCGGCCTGTCCACATCTGCCACGTGGCCCGCAGGGAGGAGGTGAGCGGGGCCAACTCTGGGTTCCAGGGCTGAGCACAGGACCCTGGGGGTTCCCCACTAACCACGGCTCCCCCAGATCCTGCTCATCAAGGCGGCCAAGCAGAGGGGGATCCCGGTGACGTGCGAGGTGGCCCCGCACCACCTCTTCCTGAGCCAGGACGACCTGGGGCGCCTCGGGAAGGGCCGTGCGGCCGTGAGGCCAGAGCTGGGCACCCGCCAGGACGTGGAGGCGCTCTGGGAGAACATGGACATCATCGACTGCTTTGCCACTGACCACGGTAACTCCCCGGGGGTGGTGGCCACAGGGCGGGGAAAGTGCTGGGGACAGCCCCCAGTGACCAGCCCCGTCCGGCAGCACCCCACACGCTGGAGGAGAAGGAGGGGCAGGAGCCGCCCCCTGGGTACCCCGGCCTGGAGACCATGCTGCCGCTGTTGCTGACGGCCGTCTCCGAGGGGCGGCTCAGCGTGGAGGACATCGTCCAGCGCCTCTACGAGAACCCTCGCAAGATCTTCGGGCTGCCGGCACAGGAGGACACCTACGTGGAGGTGTGTCCTCCCCCACCTGCCCCAGGTCCAGCCCCCACCCTTCTGCCTCTGACCCGCTGTGCTGGCAGGTGGACCTGGAGCACGAATGGATCATCCCCAGCAGCACAGTCTTCTCCAAGGCCCGTTGGACCCCCTTTGAGGGCATGCACGTGAAAGGGACAGTGCGAAGGGTAGTCCTGCGTGGGGAGGTCGCCTACATCGATGGGCAGGTAAGGTCCTAGGTCCTTTTATTCCTGTATTTAGGGTGTCCCCCATCACAGAGGGGGACCCCCACTGCTGACCCCATTTTCATAATCCCATCTCCGCCACGGCTGCAGGTGCTGGTGCCCCCTGGCTATGGACAGGATGTGAAGAAGTGGCCCTCGGCAGCTGCACTGCTGCCACATGGGGCTCCCACCAAGGAGAGCGTGAAGGTATGGGGTGTACACACCCGGCAGGGGGGTCCCTCTCCGCCCTAGCTCCAGCTCTGTCTCCCATTCCAGACCCCTGAGCTGTCCCGGCACGTGGCTGGTGACGTGCTGCGTGGACGAGCCCCCAGCCCGCGGCGGGCTGGCCCTGCGAGTGACACACGTTTCCACCTCCCGCCCCGCATCCACCACACCTCCGACCCCGGGCTGCCAGGTAGGGGGGCGGCCGGAGGGCACGCTGCCGGGGGGCCGGGTCTGGGGGTGGCCCCGCTGATGCCAGCCCTTGTGTCCCGTTCAGCATTCCGGAGGCTGGGAGCCGCGCACCGCCCGGGCGCCCGAGGCACCGGTAACGTTGGGGGGGACTCACTAATGGCACTAACTGCAGCCCATGAGTGCAGCCCCTCCTCCAGGTGCCCTGCAGGCCCCGGGCCGCCTGCTCTGCCCACCGTGGGCCCCTCCCGGCACCCAGCACCGCGACTGGGTGCTGTAGGACAGGGCACGGCCGTGCCGCCCGCTCCCCTCCTGCCCCAGCCTGAACGGCACCTCGGGGCCCCTCACCTGCCACTGAGATGTGGGGGGTGGCCAGTTGGGAATTGCGAGGTGTGCAGGGAGAGGGTCACAGCACAACGTGGGCCTTGGACCGCCTCTCTCTGGTTGACCATCACCCTGGCGTCAGCCCCATCTTGATTTCACCTGATGTTGCCAAGTGCCAGGAGGGCTGTGCCACACTGGCAGCACGCCGGGAGGACAGAGGGGCCCGAGGTGCCGCCTCTCCCCACAGCTCCTAACACCACTGCTCCCCTCTCCCACCCAGGTGAGGACACTCGTGAGAAGGGCAGCAGGAAGGCAGCAGAACCAGGTGAGTGCAGTAGTGGGGATCCGGGGTCCGTGGCTGGTGGCTGGGCTCCTCAGGGCACCCCTGTGAGCTGACCAGCTGTTCTCACCGTCACAGATTCGGCGGTGGTCCAGGACAGCCACTTCAACCCACTGGGCCCTGTCCCTCGCCAGGCATCCCCTCAGCGCGCCCCCCACTTCCAGACCTCCCCGCTGCTGCACCCCCTTGTCGGGCAGCACGTCCTCTCTGTCCGGCAGTTCTCCAAGGAGCAGGTGCCTGGCTGGGCGGGAGCAGGGGCTGTGGGGGCCGTGGTGCTTCCCGTGCCCCTGCTGAGCCCTGGTGCCTCCTACACCACTGTCCCCACAGCTGTCCCACCTGTTCAACGTGGCACACACCCTGCGCATGCTGGTGCAGAAGGAGAGGAGCCTGGACATCCTCAAGGTGAGCCATGCACAGAGTGTCCTCCTGTCCCCTGGGCATCCCGAGGGAGCCCTGTACCCTGTACCAAAGCTCCCCAAGGTGACAGCCCGGCCCTGCAGGGGAAAGTGATGGCGACCATGTTCTACGAGGTGAGCACGCGGACCAGCAGCTCCTTTGCAGCAGCCATGAGCCGGCTGGGAGGCTCCGTCCTGTCCTTCTCGGAGGCCACCTCCTCGGTGCAGAAGGGCGAGTCGCTGGCGGACTCTGTGCAGACCATGTGCTGCTACGCCGACGTGCTGGTGCTGCGGCACCCTCAGCCCGGCGCCGTCGAGGTGAGAGGGGCTGAGGGGAGCTGCTCCTTTTCTGGAGGCGCTGGGGACTCTGCCCCAGTGGCAGGGATGGTGACCTGCGCTGTGGGGCGGGGATGTGGTGCCCAGGGTTGGGTCCTGCTGCCATGGGGCTGGTGGCAGTTGTGTCCTGCCTGGGCTCACCTGCCCTGCCTTGCTGCTGCTCCCAGCTGGCCGCCAGGCACTGCCGCAAGCCGGTGATCAACGCCGGGGACGGGGTGGGGGAACACCCCACGCAGGCACTGCTGGACATCTTCACCATCCGCGAGGAGCTGGGCACAGTCAACGGCATGACGGTGAGGTGCACGGGCCAGGCGGCACCACCACGGGGTCAGGGGGTCCTGCCCGGGCCCTGAGGGGCCGTGGACAGGCTGGGCTGACCGCTGTCCCCAGATCACCATGGTGGGTGACCTGAAGCACGGGCGCACGGTGCACTCCCTGGCTCGCCTGCTCACCCAGTACCGGGTCAACCTGCGCTACGTGACGCCCCCCGGCCTGCGCATGCCCCCCGACATCACCAGCTTTGTGGCCTCCAGGGGCATCCAGCAGGTGAGGAGCAGGGCAGGGGGCTGTCCCAGCACACTCTCTGGCCCTGTGCCCCCCCTGACCTTATGGTGCCGCCCCAGGAGGAGTTTGGGAGCATTGAGGAGGCGCTGCCGGACACAGATGTGCTCTACATGACCCGCATCCAGAAGGAGCGCTTCCAACGGGCCGAGGAGTACGAGGCTGTGAGTGAGGGGAACCCGGGTCCTGCTGCCCTCCAGGGGCCTGGGGACCCCCCAGCCCCAGCTCAGGACTCTGTGTGTGTTCGTTCCCTCAGTGCTTCGGGCAGTTCATCCTCACACCCCACATCATGACCCGGGCCAAGGAGAGGATGGTGGTGATGCACCCCCTGCCCCGTGTCAATGAGATCAGGTGGG